>NW_026293280.1:0-73461 GCF_026419915.1 Harpia harpyja | reverse complement strand
AGAGGCGCTGTCGCGGCCGAGCGCCATGAGATGTTGCGTCTCTGGGAAAGCACAGATCCCCACTGCTGCTGTGCCTGTAGATGGGGCGCCAAGGCACCGTGAAGAGCAGCAACAGCTTTGAGGGCTGGGCCCTTCCTTGTGGGAGAAGGAGCCGGACGTTTGCCTTTTCGGCAAGAGGCTCTGCCGCGGCCGAGCGCCATGAGATGTTGCGTCTCTGGGAAAGCACAGATCCCCACTGCTGCTGTGCCTGTAGATAGGGCGCCAAGGCACCGTGAAAAGCAGCAAGAGCTTTCAGGGCTGGGCCCTTCCTTGTGGGAGAAGGAGCCGGACGTTTGCCTTTTCGGCAAGAGGCTCTGCCGCGGCCGAGCGCCATGAGATGTTGCGTCTCTGGGAAAGCACAGATCCCCACTGCTGTTGTGCCTGTAGGTAGGGTTCCAAGGTACAGTGAAGAGCAGGAACAGCTTTCAGGGCTGTGCCCTTCCTTGTAGGAGAAGAGCCGGATGTTTGCCTTTTCAGCAAGAGGCTGTGCCGCGGCCGAGCGCCATGAGATGTTGCGTCTCTGGGAAAGCACAGATCCCCACTGCTGCTGTGCCTGTAGATAGAGCGACAAGGCACCGTGAAGAGCAGCAAGAGCTTTCAGGGCTGGGCCCTTCCTTGTGGGAGAAGGAGCCGGACGTTTGCCTTTTCGGCAAGAGGCTCTGCCGCGGCCGAGCGCCATGAGATGTTGCGTCTCTGGGAAAGCACAGATCCCCACTGCTCTTGTGCCTGTAGATAGGGCGCCAAGGCACCGTGAAGAGCAGCAAGAGCTTTCAGGGCTGGGCCCTTCCTTGTGGGAGAAGGAGCCGGACGTTTGCCTTTTCGGAAAGAGGCGCTGCCGCGGCCGAGCGCCATGAGATGTTGCGTCTCTGGGAAAGCACAGATCCCCACTGCTGTTGTGCCTGTAGATAGGGCGCCAAGGCACCGTGAAGAGCAGCAAGAGCTTTCAGGGCTGGGCCCTTCCTTGTGGGAGAAGGAGCCGGACGTTTGCCTTTTCGGCAAGAGGCTCTGCCGCGGCCGAGCGACATGAGATGTTGCATCTCTGGGAAAGCACAGATCCCCACTGCTGCTGTGCCTGTAGATAGGGCGCAAAGGCACCATGAAGAGCAGCAAGAGCTTTTAGGGCTGGGCCCTTCCTTGTGGGAGAAGGAGCCGGACGTTTGCCTTTTCGGCAAGAGGCTCTGCCGCGGCCGAGCGCCATGAGATGTTGCGTCTCTGGGAAAGCACAGATCCCCACTGCTGTTGTGCCTGTAGATAGGGCGCCAAGGCACCGTGAAGAGCAGCAAGAGCTTTGAGGGCTGGGCCCTTCCTTGTGGGAGAAGGAGCCGGACGTTTGCCTTTTCGGCAAGAGGCTCTGCCGCGGCCGAGCGCCATGAGATGTTGCGTCTCTGGGTAAGAACAGATCCGCACTGCTGCTGTGCCTGTAGATAGGGCGCCAAGGCACCATGAAGAGCAGCAAGAGCTTTCAGGGCTGGGCCTTTCCTTGTGGGAGAAGGAGCCGGACGTTTGCCTTTTCGGCAAGAGGCTCTGCCGCGGCCGAGCGCCATGAGATGTTGCGTCTCTGGGAAAGCACAGATCCCCACTGCTGCTGTGCCTGTAGATAGAGCGCCAAGGCACCGTGAAGAGCAGCAACAGCTTTCAGGGCTGGGCCCTTCCTTGTGGGAGAAGGAGCCGGACATTTGCCTTATCGGCAAGAGGCTATGCCGCGGCCGAGATCCATGAGATGTTGCGTCTCTGGGAAAGCACAGATCCCCACTGCTGTTGTGCCTGTAGATAGGGCGCCAAGGCACCGTGAAGAGCAGCAAGAGCTTTCAGGGCTGGGCCCTTCCTTGTGGAAGAAGGAGCCGGACGTTTGCCTTTTCGGCAAGAGGCGCTGTCGCGGCCGAGCGCCATGAGATGTTGCGTCTCTGGGAAAGCACAGATCCCCACTGCTGCTGTGCCTGTAGATGGGGCGCCAAGGCACCGTGAAGAGCAGCAACAGCTTTGAGGGCTGGGCCCTTCCTTGTGGGAGAAGGAGCCGGACGTTTGCCTTTTCGGCAAGAGGCTCTGCCGCGGCCGAGCGCCATGAGATGTTGCGTCTCTGGGAAAGCACAGATCCCCACTGCTGCTGTGCCTGTAGATAGGGCACCAAGGCACCGTGAAAAGCAGCAAGAGCTTTCAGGGCTGGGCCCTTCCTTGTGGGAGAAGGAGCCGGACGTTTGCCTTTTCGGCAAGAGGCTCTGCCGCGGCCGAGCGCCATGAGATGTTGCGTCTCTGGGAAAGCACAGATCCCCACTGCTGTTGTGCCTGTAGGTAGGGTTCCAAGGTACAGTGAAGAGCAGGAACAGCTTTCAGGGCTGTGCCCTTCCTTGTAGGAGAAGAGCCGGATGTTTGCCTTTTCAGCAAGAGGCTGTGCCGCGGCCGAGCGCCATGAGATGTTGCGTCTCTGGGAAAGCACAGATCCCCACTGCTGCTGTGCCTGTAGATAGAGCGACAAGGCACCGTGAAGAGCAGCAAGAGCTTTCAGGGCTGGGCCCTTCCTTGTGGGAGAAGGAGCCGGACGTTTGCCTTTTCGGCAAGAGGCTCTGCCGCGGCCGAGCGCCATGAGATGTTGCGTCTCTGGGAAAGCACAGATCCCCACTGCTCTTGTGCCTGTAGATAGGGCGCCAAGGCACCGTGAAGAGCAGCAAGAGCTTTCAGGGCTGGGCCCTTCCTTGTGGGAGAAGGAGCCGGACGTTTGCCTTTTCGGAAAGAGGCGCTGCCGCGGCCGAGCGCCATGAGATGTTGCGTCTCTGGGAAAGCACAGATCCCCACTGCTGTTGTGCCTGTAGATAGGGCGCCAAGGCACCGTGAAGAGCAGCAAGAGCTTTCAGGGCTGGGCCCTTCCTTGTGGGAGAAGGAGCCGGACGTTTGCCTTTTCGGCAAGAGGCTCTGCCGCGGCCGAGCGCCATGAGATGTTGCATCTCTGGGAAAGCACAGATCCCCACTGCTGTTGTGCCTGTAGATAGGGCGCCAAGGCACCATGAAGAGCAGCAAGAGCTTTCAGGGCTGGGCCCTTCCTTGTGGGAGAAGGAGCCGGACGTTTGCCTTTTCGGCAAGAGGCGCTGCCGTGGCCGAGCGCCATGAGATGTTGCGTCTCTGGGAAAGCACAGATCCCCACTGCTGCTGTGCCTGTAGATAGAGCGCCAAGGCACCGTGAAGAGCAGCAAGAGGTTTCAGGGCTGGGCCCTTCCTTGTGGGAGAAGGAGCCGGACATTTGCCTTATCGGCAAGAGGCTCTGCCGCGGCCGAGATCCATGAGATGTTGCGTCTCTGGGAAAGCACAGATCCCCACTGCTGTTGTGCCTGTAGATAGGGCGCCAAGGCACCGTGAAGAGCAGCAACAGCTTTGAGGGCTGGGCCCTTCCTTGTGGGAGAAGGAGCCGGACGTTTGCCTTTTCGGCAAGAGGCTCTGCCGCGGCCGAGCGCCATGAGATGTTGCGTCTCTGGGAAAGCACAGATCCCCACTGCTGTTGTGCCTGTAGATAGGGCGCCAAGGCACCGTGAAGAGCAGCAAGAGCTTTCAGGGCTGGGCCCTTCCTTGTGGGAGAAGGAGCCGGACGTTTGCCTTTTCGGCAAGAGGCGCTGTCGCGGCCGAGCGCCATGAGATGTTGAGTCTCTGGGAAAGCACAGATCCCCACTGCTGCTGTGCCTGTAGATGGGGCGCCAAGGCACCGTGAAGAGCAGCAAGAGCTTTCAGGGCTGGGCCCTTCCTTGTGGGAGAAGGAGCCGGACGTTTGCCTTTTCGGCAAGAGGCGCTGCCGCGGCCGAGCGCCATGAGATGTTGCGTCTCTGGGAAAGCAGAGATCCCCACTGCTGCTGTGCCTGTAGATAGGGCGCCAAGGCACCGTGAAAAGCAGCAAGAGCTTTCAGGGCTGGGCCCTTCCTTGTGGGAGAAGGAGCCGGACGTTTGCCTTTTCGGCAAGAGGCTCTGCCGCGGCCGAGCGCCATGAGATGTTGCGTCTCTGGGAAAGCACAGATCCCCACTGCTGTTGTGCCTGTAGGTAGGGTTCCAAGGTACAGTGAAGAGCAGGAACAGCTTTCAGGGCTGTGCCCTTCCGTGTGGGAGAAGGAGCCGGACGTTTGCCTTTTCGGCAAGAGGCTCTGCCGCGGCCGAGCGCCATGAGATGTTGCATCTCTGGGAAAGCACAGATCCCCACTGCTGCTGTGCCTGTAGATAGGGCGCCAAGGCACCATGAAGAGCAGCAAGAGCTTTCAGGGCTGGGCCCTTCCTTGTGGGAGAAGGAGCCGGACGTTTGCCTTTTCGGCAAGAGGCTCTGCCGCGGCCGAGCGCCATGAGATGTTGCGTCTCTGGGAAAGCACAGATCCCCACTGCTGCTGTGCCTGTAGATAGGGCGCCAAGGCACCGTGAAGAGCAGCAACAGCTTTCAGGGCTGGGCCCTTCCTTGTGGGAGAAGGAGCCGGACGTTTGCCTTTTCGGCAAGAGGCTCTGCCGCGGCCGAGCGCCATGAGATGTTGCGTCTCTGGGAAAGCACAGATCCCCAGTGCTGTTGTGCCTGTAGATAGGGCGCCAAGGCACCGTGAAGAGCAGCAAGAGCTTTCAGGGCTGGGCCCTTCCTTGTGGGAGAAGGAGCCGGACGTTTGCCTTTTCGGCAAGAGGCTCTGCCGCGGCCGAGCGCCATGAGATGTTGCGTCTCTGGGAAAGCACAGATCCCCACTGCTGTTGTGCCTGTAGATAGGGCGCCAAGGCACCGTGAAGAGCAGCAAGAGCTTTCAGGGCTGGGCCCTTCCTTGTGGGAGAAGGAGCCGGACGTTTGCCTTTTCGGCAAGAGGCTCTGCCGCGGCCGACCGCCATGAGATGTTGCGTCTCTGGGAAAGCACAGATCCCCAGTGCTGTTGTGCCTGTAGATAGGGCGCCAAGGCACCGTGAAGAGCAGCAAGAGCTTTCAGGGCTGGGCCCTTCCTTGTGGGAGAAGGAGCCGGACGTTTGCCTTTTCGGCAAGAGGCTCTGCCACGGCCGAGAGCCATGAGAGGTTGCGTCTCTGGGAAAGCACAGATCCCCACTGCTGTTGTGCCTGTAGATAGGGCGACAAGGCACCATGAAGAGCAGCAACAGCTTTCAGGGCTGGGCCCTTCCTTGTGGGAGAAGGAGCCGGACGTTTGCCTTTTCGGCAAGAGGCTCTGCCGCGGCCGAGCGCCATGAGATGTTGCGTCTCTGGGAAAGCAGAGATCCCCACTGCTCTTGTGCCTGTAGATAGGGCGCCAAGGCACCGTGAAGAGCAGCAAGAGCTTTCAGGGCTGGGCCCTTCCTTGTGGGAGAAGGAGCCGGACGTTTGCCTTTTCGGCAAGAGGCTCTGCCGCGGCCGAGAGCCATGAGATGTTGTGTCTCTGGGAAAGCACAGATCCGCACTGCTGTTGTGCCTGTAGATAGGGCGCCAAGGCACCATGAAGAGCAGCAAGAGCTTTCAGGGCTGGGCCCTTCCTTGTGGGAGAAGGAGCCGGACGTTTGCCTTTTCGGCAAGAGGCGCTGCCGTGGCCGAGCGCCATGAGATGTTGCGTCTCTGGGAAAGCACAGATCCCCACTGCTGCTGTGCCTGTAGATAGGGCGCCAAGGCACCGTGAAGAGCAGCAACAGCTTTCAGGGCTGGGCCCTTCCTTGTGGGAGAAGGAGCCGGACGTTTGCCTTTTCGGCAAGAGGCTCTGCCGCGGCCGAGCGCCATGAGATGTTGCGTCTCTGGGAAAGCACAGATCCCCACTGCTGTTGTGCCTGTAGATAGGGCGCCAAGGCACCGTGAAGAGCAGCAAGAGCTTTCAGGGCTGGGCCCTTCCTTGTGGGAGAAGGAGCCGGACGTTTGCCTTTTCGGCAAGAGGCTCTGCCGCGGCCGAGCGCCATGAGATGTTGCGTCTCTGGGAAAGCACAGATCCCCACTGCTGTTGTGCCTGTAGATAGGGCGCCAAGGCACCGTGAAGAGCAGCAAGAGCTTTCAGGGCTGGGCCCTTCCTTGTGGGAGAAGGAGCCGGACGTTTGCCTTTTCGGCAAGAGGCTCTGCCGCGGCCGAGCGCCATGAGATGTTGCGTCTCTGGGAAAGCACAGATCCCCAGTGCTGTTGTGCCTGTAGATAGGGCGCCAAGGCACCGTGAAGAGCAGCAAGAGCTTTCAGGGCTGGGCCCTTCCTTGTGGGAGAAGGAGCCGGACGTTTGCCTTTTCGGCAAGAGGCTCTGCCACGGCCGAGAGCCATGAGAGGTTGCGTCTCTGGGAAAGCACAGATCCCCACTGCTGTTGTGCCTGTAGATAGGGCGACAAGGCACCATGAAGAGCAGCAACAGCTTTCAGGGCTGGGCCCTTCCTTGTGGGAGAAGGAGCCGGACGTTTGCCTTTTCGGCAAGAGGCTCTGCCGCGGCCGAGCGCCATGAGATGTTGCGTCTCTGGGAAAGCAGAGATCCCCACTGCTCTTGTGCCTGTAGATAGGGCGCCAAGGCACCGTGAAGAGCAGCAAGAGCTTTCAGGGCTGGGCCCTTCCTTGTGGGAGAATGAGCCGGACGTTTGCCTTTTCGGCAAGAGGCTCTGCCGCGGCCGAGAGCCATGAGATGTTGTGTCTCTGGGAAAGCACAGATCCGCACTGCTGTTGTGCCTGTAGATAGGGCGCCAAGGCACCATGAAGAGCAGCAAGAGCTTTCAGGGCTGGGCCCTTCCATGTGGGAGAAGGAGCCGGACGTTTGCCTTATCGGCAAGAGGCTCTGCCGCGGCCGAGAGCCATGAGATGTTGCGTCTCTGGGAAAGCACAGATCCCCACTGCTGTTGTGCCTGTAGATAGGGCGCCAAGCATAAGTGAAGAGCAGCAAGAGCTTTCAGGGCTGGGCCCTTCCTTGTGGGAGAAGGAGCCGGACGTTTGCCTTTTCAGCAAGAGGCTCTGCCGCGGCCGAGCGCCATGAGATGTTGCGTCTCTGGGAAAGCACAGATCCGCACTGCTGCTGTGCCTGTAGATAGAGCGCCAAGGCACCGTGAAGAGCAGCAAGAGCTTTCAGGGCTGGGCCCTTCCTTGTGGGAGAAGGAGCCGGACGTTTGCCTTTTCGGCAAGAGGCTCTGCCGCGGCCGAGCGCCATGAGATGTTGCGTCTCTGGGAAAGCACAGATCCCCACTGCTGTTGTGCCTGTAGATAGGGCGCCAAGGCACCGTGAAGAGCAGCAAGAGCTTTCAGGGCTGGGCCCTTCCTTGTGGGAGAAGGAGCCGGACGTTTGCCTTTTCGGCAAGAGGCTCTGCCGCGGCCGAGCGCCATGAGATGTTGCGTCTCTGGGAAAGCAGAGATCCCCACTGCTCTTGTGCCTGTAGATAGGGCGCCAAGGCACCGTGAAGAGCAGCAAGAGCTTTCAGGGCTGGGCCCTTCCTTGTGGGAGAAGGAGCCGGACGTTTGCCTTTTCGGCAAGAGGCTCTGCCGCGGCCGAGAGCCATGAGATGTTGTGTCTCTGGGAAAGCACAGATCCGCACTGCTGTTGTGCCTGTAGATAGGGCGCCAAGGCACCATGAAGAGCAGCAAGAGCTTTCAGGGCTGGGCCCTTCCTTGTGGGAGAAGGAGCCGGACGTTTGCCTTATCGGCAAGAGGCTCTGCCGCGGCCGAGCGCCATGAGATGTTGCGTCTCTGGGAAAGCACAGATCCCCACTGCTGTTGTGCCTGTAGATAGGGCGCCAAGCATAAGTGAAGAGCAGCAAGAGCTTTCAGGGCTGGGCCCTTCCTTGTGGGAGAAGGAGCCGGACGTTTGCCTTTTCAGCAAGAGGCTCTGCCGCGGCCGAGCGCCATGAGATGTTGCGTCTCTGGGAAAGCACAGATCCGCACTGCTGCTGTGCCTGTAGATAGAGCGACAAGGCACCGTGAAGAGCAGCAAGAGCTTTCAGGGCTGGGCCCTTCCTTGTGGGAGAAGGAGCCGGACGTTTGCCTTTTCAGCAAGAGGCTCTGCCGCGGCCGAGCGCCATGAGATGTTGCGTCTCTGGGAAAGCACAGATCCCCAGTGCTGTTGTGCCTGTAGATAGGGCGCCAAGGCACCGTGAAGAGCAGCAAGAGCTTTCAGGGCTGGGCCCTTCCTTGTGGGAGAAGGAGCCGGACCTTTGCCTTTTCGGCAAGAGGCGCTGCCGCGGCCGAGCGCCATGAGATGTTGCGTCTCTGGGAAAGCACAGATCCCCACTGCTGTTGTGCCTGTAGATAGGGCGCCAAGGCACCGTGAAGAGCAGCAAGAGCTTTCAGGGCTGGGCCCTTCCTTGTGGGAGAAGGAGCCGGATGCTTGCCTTTTCGGCAAGAGGCTCTGCCGCGGCCGAGCGCCATGAGATGTTGCGTCTCTGGGAAAGCACAGATCCCCACTGCTGTTGTGCCTGTAGATAGGGCGCCAAGGCACCGTGAAGAGCAGCAAGAGCTTTCAGGGCTGGGCCCTTCCTTGTGGGAGAAGGAGCCGGACGTTTGCCTTTTCGGCAAGAGGCGCTGCCGCGGCCGAGCGCCATGAGATGTTGCGTCTCTGGGAAAGCACAGATCCCCACTGCTGTTGTGCCTGTAGATAGGGCGCCAAGGCACCGTGAAAAGCAGCAAGAGCTTTCAGGGCTGGGCCCTTCCTTGTGGGAGAAGGAGCCGGACGTTTGCCTTTTCGGCAAGAGGCTCTGCCGCGGCCGAGCGCCATGAGATGTTGCATCTCTGGGAAAGCACAGATCCCCACTGCTGCTGTGCCTGTAGATAGGGCGCCAAGGCACCATGAAGAGCAGCAAGAGCTTTCAGGGCTGGGCCCTTCCTTGTGGGAGAAGGAGCCGGACGTTTGCCTTTTCGGCAAGAGGCGCTGCCGTGGCCGAGCGCCATGAGATGTTGCGTCTCTGGGAAAGCACAGATCCCCACTGCTGCTGTGCCTGTAGATAGAGCGCCAAGGCACCGTGAAGAGCAGCAACAGCTTTCAGGGCTGGGCCCTTCCTTGTGGGAGAAGGAGCCGGACGTTTGCCTTTTCGGCAAGAGGCTCTGCCGCGGCCGAGCGCCATGAGATGTTGCGTCTCTGGGAAAGCACAGATCCCCACTGCTGTTGTGCCTGTAGATAGGGCGCCAAGGCACCGTGAAGAGCAGCAAGAGCTTTCAGGGCTGGGCCCTTCCTTGTGGGAGAAGGAGCCCGAAGTTTGCTTTTTCGGCAAGAGGCTCTGCCGCGGCCGAGCGCCATGAGATGTTGCGTCTCTGGGAAAGCACAGATCCCCACTGCTGTTGTGCCTGTAGATAGGGCGCCAAGGCACCGTGAAGAGCAGCAAGAGCTTTCAGGGCTGGGCCCTTCCTTGTGGGAGAAGGAGCCGGACGTTTGCCTTTTCAGCAAGAGGTTCTGCCGCGGCCGAGCGCCATGAGATGTTGCGTCTCTGGGAAAGCACAGATCCCCACTGCTGCTGTGCCTGTAGATAGAGCGACAAGGCACCGTGAAGAGCAGCAACAGCTTTCAGGGCTGGGCCCTTCCTTGTGGGAGAAGGAGCTGGATGTTTGCCCTGCCGCGGCCGAGCGCCATGAGATGTTGCGTCTCTGGAAAGCACAGATCCCCACTGCTGTTGTGCCTGTAGATAGGGCGCCAAGGCACCGTGAAGAGCAGCAACAGCTTTCAGGGCTGGGCCCTTCCTTGTGGGAGAAGGAGCCGGACGTTTGCCTTTTCGGCAAGAGGCTCTGCCGTGGCCGAGCGCCATGAGATGTTGCGTCTCTGGGAAAGCACAGATCCCCACTGCTGCTGAGCCTGTAGATAGGGCGCCAAGGCACCGTGAAGAGCAGCAACAGCTTTCAGGGCTGGGCCCTTCCTTGTGGGAGAAGGAGCCGGACGTTTGCCTTTTCAGCAAGAGGCACTGCCGCGGCCGAGCGCCATGACATATTGCGTCTCTGAGAAAGCACAGATCCCCAGTGCTGTTGTGCCTGTAGATAGGGCGCCAAGGCACCGTGAAGAGCAGCAAGAGCTTTCAGGGCTGGGCCCTTCCTTGTGGGAGAAGGAGCCGGATGTTTGCCTTTTCGGCAAGAGGCTCTGCCGCGGCCGAGCGCCATGAGATGTTGCGTCTCTGGGAAAGCACAGATCCCCACTGCTGTTGTGCCTGTAGATAGGGCGCCAAGGCACCGTGAAGAGCAGCAAGAGCTTTCAGGGCTGGGCCCTTCCTTGTGGGAGAAGGAGCCGGATGTTTGCCTTTTCGGCAAGAGGCCCTGCCGCGGACGACCGCCATGAGATGTTGCGTCTCTGGGAAAGCACAGATCCCCACTGCTGTTGTGCCTGTAGATAGGGCTCCAACGGTAGGTGAAGAGCAGCAAGAGCATTGAGGGCTGGGCCCTTCCTTGTGGGAGAAGGAGCCGGACGTTTGCCTTTTCGGCAAGAGGCACTGCCGCGGCCGAGCGCCATGACATATTGCGTCTCTGGGAAAGCACAGATCCCCACTGCTGTTGTGCCTGTAGATAGAACGACAAGGCACCGTGAAGAGCAGCAACAGCTTTCAGGGCTGGGCCCTTCCGTGTGGGAGAAGGAGCTGGACGTTTGCCTTTTCGGCAAGAGGCTCTGCCGAGGCCGAGCGCCATGAGATGTTGCATCTCTGGGAAAGCACAGATCCCCACTGCTGCTGTGCCTGTAGATAGGGCACCAAGGCACCGTGAAGAGCAGCAACATCTTTCAGGGCTGGGCCCTTCCTTGTGGGAGAAGGAGCCGGACGTTTACCTCTTCGGCAAGGGGCTCTGCCGTGGCCGAGCGCCATGAGATGTTGCGTCTCTGGGAAAGCACAGATCCCCAGTGCTGTTGTGCCTGTAGATAGGGCGCCAAGGCACCGTGAAGAGCAGCAACAGCTTTCAGGGCTGGGCCCTTCCTTGTGGGAGAAGGAGGCGGACGTTTGCCTTTTCGGCAAGAGGCTCTGCCGTGGCCGAGCGCCATGAGATCTTGCGTCTCTGGGAAAGCACAGATCCCCACTGCTGCTGAGACTGTAGATAGGGCGCCAAGGCACCGTGAAGAGCAGCAACAGCTTTCAGGGCTGGGTCCTTCCTTGTGGGAGAAGGAGCCGGACGTTTGCCTTTTCAGCAAGAGGCACTGCCGCGGCCGAGCGCCATGACATATTGCGTCTCTGGGAAAGCACAGATCCCCACTGCTGTTGTGCCTGTAGATAGGGCGCCAAGGCACCGTGAAGAGCAGCAAGAGCTTTCAGGGCTGGGCCCTTCCTTGTGGGAGAAGGAGCCGGACGTTTGCCTTTTCGGCAAGAGGCTCTGCCGCGGCCGAGCGCCATGAGATGTTGCGTCTCTGGGAAAGCACAGATCCCCACTGCTGTTGTGCATGTAGATAGGGCACCAAGGCACCGTGAAGAGCAGCAAGAGCATTGAGGGCTGGGCCCTTCCTTGTGTTAGAAGGAGCCGGACG
The DNA here is from genome assembly GCF_026419915.1 of Harpia harpyja. NCBI lineage: Eukaryota > Metazoa > Chordata > Aves > Accipitriformes > Accipitridae > Harpia > Harpia harpyja. The sequence goes on along the minus strand of NW_026293280.1, from coordinate 62,077 downwards.
TTTGCCTTTTCGGCAAGAGGCTCTGCCGAGGCCGAGCGCCATGAGATGTTGCGTCTCTGGAAAGCACAGATCCCCACTGCTGCTGTGCCTGTAGATAGGGCACCAAGGCACCGTGAAGAGCAGCAACAGCTTTCAGGGCTGGGCCCTTCCTTGTGGGAGAAGGAGCCGGACGTTTACCTCTTCGGCAAGGGAATCTGCCGTGGCCGAGCGCCATGAGATGTTGCGTCTCTGGGAAAGCACAGATCCCCACTGCTGTTGTGCCTGTAGATAGGGCGCCAAGGCACCGTGAAGAGCAGCAACAGCTTTCAGGGCTGGGCCCTTCCTTGTGGGAGAAGGAGCCGGACGTTTGCCTTTTCGGCAAGAGGCTCTGCCGCGGCCGAGCGCCATGAGATGTTGCGTCTCTGGGAAAGCACAGATCCCCACTTCTGTTTTGCCTGTAGATAGGGCGCCAAGGCACCGTGAAGAGCAGCAAGAGCTTTCAGGGCTGGGCCCTTCCTTGTAGGAGAAGAGCCGGACGTTTGCCTTTTCGGCAAGAGGCTCTGCCGCTGCCAAACGCCATTAGATGTTGCGTCTCTGGGAAAGCACAGATCCCCACTGCTGCTGTGCCTGTAGATAGAGCGCCAAGGCACCCTGAAGAGCAGCAAGAGCTTTCAGGGCTGGGCCCTTCCTTGTGGGAGAATGAGCCGGACATTTGCCTTTTCAGCAAGAGGCACTGCCGCGGCCAAAAGCCATTAGATGTTGCGTCTCTGGGAAAGCACAGATCCCCACTGCTGTTGTGCCTGTAGATAGGGCGCCAAGGCACCGTGAAGAGCAGCAACAGCTTTGAGGGCTGGGCCCTTCCTTGTGGGAGAAGGAGGCGGACGTTTGCCTTTTCGGCAAGAGGATCTGCCGCGGCCGAGAGCCATGAGATGTTGCGTCTCTGGGAAAGCACAGATCCCCAGTGCTGCTGTGCCTGTAGATAGGGCGCCAAGGCACCGTGAAGAGCAGCAAGAGCTTTCAGGGCTGGGCCCTTCCTTGTGGGAGAAGGAGCCGGACGTTTGCCTTTTCGGCAAGAGGCTCTGCCGCGGCCGAGCGCCATGAGATGTTGCGTCTCTGGGAAAGCACAGATCCCCACTACTGCTGTGCCTGTAGACAGGGCGCCAAGGCACCGTGAAGAGCAGCAAGAGCTTTCAGGGCTGGGCCCTTCCTTGTGGGAGAAGGAGCCGGACGTTTGCCTTTTCAGCAAGAGGCTCTGCCGCGGCCGAGCGCCATGAGATGTTGCGTCTCTGGGAAAGCACAGATCCCCACTGCTGTTGTGCCTGTAGATAGGGCGCCAAGGCACCGTGAAGAGCAGCAAGAGCTTTCAGGGCTGGGCCCTTCCTTGTGGGAGAAGGAGCTGGATGTTTGCCCTGCCGCGGCCGAGCGCCATGAGATGTTGCGTCTCTGGAAAGCACAGATCCCCACTGCTGTTGTGCCTGTAGATAGGGCGCCAAGGCACCGTGAAGAGCAGCAACAGCTTTCAGGGCTGGGCCCTTCCTTGTGGGAGAAGGAGCCGGACGTTTGCCTTTTCGGCAAGAGGCTCTGCCGCGGCCGAGCGCCATGAGATGTTGCGTCTCTGGGAAAGCACAGATCCCCACTGCTGCTGAGCCTGTAGATAGGGCGCCAAGGCACCGTGAAGAGCAGCAAGAGCTTTCAGGGCTGGGCCCTTCCTTGTGGGAGAAGGAGCCGGACGTTTGCCTTTTCAGCAAGAGGCACTGCCGCGGCCGAGCGCCATGACATATTGCGTCTCTGAGAAAGCACAGATCCCCACTGCTGTTGTGCCTGTAGATAGGGCACCAAGGCACCGTGAAGAGCAGCAAGAGCTTTCAGGGCTGGGCCCTTCCTTGTGGGAGAAGGAGCCGGATGTTTGCCTTTTCGGCAAGAGGCTCTGCCGCGGCCGAGCGCCATGAGATGTTGCGTCTCTGGGAAAGCACAGATCCCCACTGCTGTTGTGCCTGTAGATAGGGCGCCAAGGCACCGTGAAGAGCAGCAAGAGCTTTCAGGGCTGGGCCCTTCCTTGTGGGAGAAGGAGCCGGATGTTTGCCTTTTCGGCAAGAGGCCCTGCCGCGGACGACCGCCATGAGATGTTGCGTCTCTGGGAAAGCACAGATCCCCACTGCTGTTGTGCCTGTAGATAGGGCTCCAACGGTAGGTGAAGAGCAGCAAGAGCATTGAGGGCTGGGCCCTTCCTTGTGTTAGAAGGAGCCGGACGTTTGCCTTTTCGGCAAGAGGCACTGCCGCGGCCGAGCGCCATGACATATTGCGTCTCTGGGAAAGCACAGATCCCCACTGCTGTTGTGCCTGTAGATAGGGCGACAAGGCACCGTGAATAGCAGCAACAGCTTTCAGGGCTGGGCCCTTCCGTGTGGGAGAAGGAGCTGGACGTTTGCCTTTTCGGCAAGAGGCTCTGCCGCGGCTGAGCGCCATGAGATGCTGCATCTCTGGGAAAGCACAGATCCCCACTGCTGCTGTGCCTGTAGATAGGTCACCAAGGCACCGTGAAGAGCAGCAACAGCTTTCAGGGCTGGGCCCTTCCTTGTGGGAGAAGGAGCCGGACGTTTACCTCTTCGGCAAGGGGCTCTGCCGTGGCCGAGCGCCATGAGATGTTGCGTCTCTGGGAAAGCACAGATCCCCACTGCTGTTGTGCCTGTAGATAGGGCGCCAAGGCACCGTGAAGAGCAGCAACAGCTTTCAGGGCTGGGCCCTTCCTTGTGGGAGAAGGAGCCGGACGTTTGCCTTTTCAGCAAGAGGCACTGCCGCGGCCGAGCGCCATGACATATTGCGTCTCTGAGAAAGCACAGATCCCCAGTGCTGTTGTGCCTGTAGATAGGGCGCCAAGGCACCGTGAAGAGCAGCAAGAGCTTTCAGGGCTGGGCCCTTCCTTGTGGGAGAAGTAGCCGGACGTTTGCCTTTTCGGCAAGAGGCTCTGCCGCGGCCGAGCGCCATGAGATGTTGCGTCTCTGGGAAAGCACAGATCCCCACTGCTGTTGTGCCTGTAGATAGGGCGCCAAGGCACCGTGAAGAGCAGCAAGAGCTTTCAGGGCTGGGCCCTTCCTTGTGTTAGAAGGAGCCGGACGTTTGCCTTTTCGGCAAGAGGCACTGCCGCGGCCGAGCGCCATGACATATTGCGTCTCTGGGAAAGCACAGATCCCCACTGCTGTTGTGCCTGTAGATAGGGCGACAAGGCACCGTGAAGAGCAGCAAGAGCTTTCAGGGCTGGGCCCTTCCGTGTGGGAGAAGGAGCTGGACGTTTGCCTTTTCGGCAAGAGGCTCTGCCGAGGCCGAGCGCCATGAGATGTTGCATCTCTGGGAAAGCACAGATCCCCACTGCTGCTGTGCCTGTAGATAGGGCACCAAGGCACCGTGAAGAGCAGCAACAGCTTTCAGGGCTGGGCCCTTCCTTGTGGGAGAAGGAGCCGGACGTTTACCTCTTCGGCAAGGGGCTCTGCCGTGGCCGAGCGCCATGAGATGTTGCGTCTCTGGGAAAGCACAGATCCCCACTGCTGTTGTGCCTGTAGATAGGGCGCCAAGGCACCGAGAAGAGCAGCAAGAGCTTTCAGGGCTGGGCCCTTTCTTGTGGGAGAAGGAGCCGGACGTTTGCCTTTTCGGCAAGAGGCTCTGCCGCGGCCGAGCGCCATGAGATGTTGCGTCTCTGGGAAAGCACAGATCCCCACTGCTGTTGTGCCTGTAGATAGGGCGCCAAGGCACCGTGAAGAGCAGCAACAGCTTTCAGGTCTGGGCCCTTCCTTGTAGGAGAAGAGCCGGACGTTTGCCTTTTCGGCAAGAGGCTCTGCCGCGGCCAAACGGCATTAGATGTTGCGTCTCTGGGAAAGCACAGATCCCCACTGCTGTTGTGCCTGTAGATAGAGCGCCAAGGCACCGTGAAGAGCAGCAAGAGCTTTGAGGGCTGGGCCCTTCCTTGTGGGAGAATGAGCCGGACGTTTGCCTTTTCAGCAAGAGGCACTGCCGCGGCTGAGCGCCATTAGATGTTGCGTCTCTGGGAAAGCACAGATCCCCACTGCTGTTGTGCCTGTAGATAGGGCGCCAAGGCACCGTGAAGAGCAGCAACAGCTTTGAGGGCTGGGCCCTTCCTTGTGGGAGAAGGAGCCGGACGTTTGCCTTTTCAGCAAGAGGATCTGCCGTGGCCGAGAGCCATGAGATGTTGCGTCTCTGGGAAAGCACAGATCCCCACTGCTGTTGTGCCTGTAGATAGGGCGCCAAGGCACCGTGAAGAGCAGCAAGAGCTTTCAGGGCTGGGCCCTCTCTTGTGGGAGAAGGAGCCGGATGTTTGCCTTTTCGGCAAGAGGCTCTGCCGCGGCCAAACGCCATTAGATGTTGCCTCTCTGGGAAAGCACAGATCCCCACTGCTGTTGTGCCTGTAGATAGGGCGCCAAGGCACCGTGAAGAGCAGCAAGAGCTTTCAGGGCTGGGCCCTTCCTTGTGGGAGAAGGAGCCGGACATTTGCCTTTTCGGCAAGAGGCTCTGCCGCGGCCAAACGCCATGAGATGTTGCGTCTCTGGGAAAGCACAGATCCCCACTGCTGCTGTGCCTGTAGATAGAGCGCCAAGGCACCCTGAAGAGCAGCAAGAGCTTTCAGGGCTGGGCCCTTCCTTGTGGGAGAAGGAGCCGGACGTTTGCCTTTTCAGCAAGAGGCACTGCCGCGGCCGAGCGCCATGACATATTGCGTCTCTGGGAAAGCACAGATCCCCAGTGCTGTTGTGCCTGTAGATAGGGCGCCAAGGCACCCTGAAGAGCAGCAAGAGCTTTGAGGGCTGTGCCCTTCCGTGTGGGAGAAGGAGCCGGACGTTTACCTTTTCAGCAAGAGGCTCTGCCGCGGCCGAGCACCATGAGATGTTGCGTCTCTGGGAAAGCACAGATCCCCACTGCTGCTGTGCCTGTAGATAGGGCGCCATGGCACCGTGAAGAGCAGCAAGAGCTTTCAGGGCTGGGCCCTTCCTTGTGGGAGAAGGAGCCGGACGTTTGCCTTTTCGGCAAGAGGTTCTGCCGCGGCCAAACGCCATTAGATGTTGCGTCTCTGGGAAAGCACAGATCCCCACTGCTGCTGTGCCTGTAGATAGAGCGCCAAGGCACCGTGAAGAGCAGCAAGAGCTTTCAGGGCTGGGCCCTTCCTTGTGGGAGAAGGAGCCGGACGTTTGCCTTTTCGGCAAGAGGCTCTGCCGCGGCCGAGCGCCATGAGATGTTGCGTCTCTCGGAAAGCACAGATCCCCAGTGCTGTTGTGCCTGTAGATAGGGCGCCAAGGCACCGTGAAGAGCAGCAACAGCTTTCAGGGCTGGGCCCTTCCTTGTAGGAGAAGAGCCGGACGTTTGCCTTTTCGGCAAGAGGCTCTGCCGCGGCCGAGCGCCATGAGATGTTGCGTCTCTGGGAAAGCACAGATCACCACTGCTGATGTGCCTGTAGATAGGGCGCCAAGGCACCGTGAAGAGCAGCAACAGCTTTGAGGGCTGGGCCCTTCCTTGTGGGAGAAGGAGCCGGGACGTTTGCCTTTTCGGCAAAAGGCACTGCCGCGGCCGAGCGCCATGACATATTGCGTCTCTGGGAAAGCACAGATCCCCACTGCTGTTGTGCCTGTAGATAGGGCGCCAAGGCACCGTGAAGAGCAGCAAGGGCTTTCAGGGCTGGGCCCTTCCTTGTGGGAGAAGGAGCCGGACGTTTGCCTTTTCGGCAAGAGGCGCTGCCGCGGCCAAGCGCCATGAGATGTTGCGTCTCTGGGAAAGCACAGATCCCCACTGCTGCTGTGCCTGTAGATAGGGCGCCAAGGCACCGTGAAGAGCAGCAAGAGCTTTCAGGGCTGGGCCCTTCCTTGTGGGAGAAGGAGCCGGACGTTTGCCTTTTCGGCAAGAGGCTCTGCCGCGGCCGAGCGCCATGAGATGTTGCGTCTCTGGGAAAGCACAGATCCCCACTGCTTTTGTGCCTGTAGACAGGGCGCCAAGGCACCGTGAAGAGCAGCAAGAGCTTTCAGGGCTGGGCCCTTCCTTGTGGGAGAAGGAGCCGGATGTTTGCCTTTTCGGCAAGAGGCGCTGCCGCGGCCGAGCGCCATGAGATGTTGCGTCTCTGGGAAAGCACAGATCCCCACTGCTGCTGTGCCTGTAGATAGGGCGCCAAGGCACCGTGAAGAGCAGCAAGAGCTTTCAGGGCTGGGCCCTTCCTTGTGGGAGAAGGAGCCGGACGTTTGCCTTTTCGGCAAGAGGCTCTGCCGCGGCCGAGCGCCATGAGATGTTGTGTCTCTGGGAAAGCACAGATCCCCAGTGCTGTTGTGCCTGTAGATAGGGCGCCAAGCATAAGTGAAGAGCAGCAAGAGCTTTCAGGGCTGGGCCCTTCCTTGTGGGAGAAGGAGCCGGACGTTTGCCTTTTCAGCAAGAGGCTCTGCCGCGGCCGAGCGCCATGAGATGTTGCGTCTCTGGGAAAGCACAGATCCCCAGTGCTGTTGTGCCTGTAGATAGGGCGCCAAGGCACCGTGAAGAGCAGCAAGATCTTTCAGGGCTGGGCCCTTCCTTGTGGGAGAAGGAGCCGGACGTTTGCCTTTTCGGCAAGAGGCTCTGCCGCGGCCGACCGCCATGAGATGTTGCGTCTCTGGGAAAGCACAGATCCCCACTGCTGTTGTGCCTGTAGATAGGGCGACAAGGCACCGTGAAGAGCAGCAACAGCTTTCAGGGCTGGGCCCTTCCGTGTGGGAGAAGGAGCTGGACGTTTGCCTTTTCGGCAAGAGGCTCTGCCGAGGCCGAGCGCCATGAGATGTTGCATCTCTGGGAAAGCACAGATCCCCACTGCTGCTGTGCCTGTAGATAGGGCACCAAGGCACCGTGAAGAGCAGCAACAGCTTTCAGGGCTGGGCCCTTCCTTGTGGGAGAAGGAGCCGGACGTTTACCTCTTCGGCAAGGGACTCTACCGTGGCCGAGCGCCATGAGATGTTGCGTCTCTGGGAAAGCACAGATCCCCAGTGCTGTTGTGCCTGTAGATAGGGCGCCAAGGCACCGTGAAGAGCAGCAACAGCTTTCAGGGCTGGGCCCTTCCTTGTGGGAGAAGGAGCCGGACGTTTGCCTTTTCGGCAAGAGGCTCTGCCGCGGCCGAGCGCCATGAGATGTTGCGTCTCTGGGAAAGCACAGATCCCCAGTGCTGTTGTGCCTGTAGATAGGGCGCCAAGGCACCGTGAAGAGCAGCAAGAGCTTTGAGGGCTGGGCCCTTCCTTGTGGTAGAAGGAGACGGACGTTTGCCTTTTCGGCAAGAGGCTCTGCCGCGGCCAAGAGCCATGAGATGTTGCGTCTCTGGGAAAGCACAGATCCCCACTGCTGCTGTGCCTGTACATAGAGCGCCAAGGCACCCTGAAGAGCAGCAAGAGCTTTCAGGGCTGGGCCCTTCCTTGTGGGAGAATGAGCCGGACGTTTGCCTTTTTCAGCAAGAGGCACTGCCGTGGCCAAAAGCCATTAGATGTTGCGTCTCTGGGAAAGCACAGATCCCCACTGCTGTTGTGCCTGTAGATAGGGCGCCAAGGCACCGTGAAGAGTAGCAACAGCTTTCAGGGCTGGGCCCTTCCTTGTGGGAGAAGGAGCCCGACGTTTGCCTATTCGGCAAGAGGATCTGCCGCGGCCGAGAGCCATGAGATGTTGCGTCTCTGGGAAAGCACAGATCCCCACTGCTGTTGTGCCTGTAGACAGGGCGCCAAGGCACCGTGAAGAGCAGCAAGAGCTTTCAGGGCTGGGCCCTCCCTTGTGGGAGAAGGAGCCGGACGTTTGCCTTTTCAGCAAGAGGCACTGCCGCGGCCGAGCGCCATGACATATTGCGTCTCTGAGAAAGCACAGATCCCCAGTGCTGTTGTGCCTGTAGATAGGGCGCCAAGGCACCGTGAAGAGCAGCAAGATCTTTCAGGGCTGGGCCCTTCCTTGTGGGAGAAGGAGCCGGACGTTTGCCTTTTCGGCAAGAGGCTCTGCCGCGGCCGACCGCCATGAGATGTTGCGTCTCTGGGAAAGCACAGATCCCCACTGCTGTTGTGCCTGTAGATAGGGCGCCAAGGCACCGTGAAGAGCAACAACAGCTTTCAGGGCTGGGCCCTTCCTTGTGGGAGAAGGAGCCGGACGTTTACCTCTTCGGCAAGGGACTCTGCCGTGGCCGAGCGCCATGAGATGTTGCGTCTCTGGGAAAGCACAGATCCCCAGTGCTGTTGTGCCTGTAGATAGGGCGCCAAGCATAAGTGAAGAGCAGCAAGAGCTTTCAGGGCTGGGCCCTTCCTTGTGGGAGAAGGAGCCGGACGTTTGCCTTTTCAGCAAGAGGCTCTGCCGCGGCCGAGCGCCATGAGATGTTGCGTCTCTGGGAAAGCACAGATCCCCAGTGCTGTTGTGCCTGTAGATAGGGCGCCAAGGCACCGTGAAGAGCAGCAAGATCTTTCAGGGCTGGGCCCTTCCTTGTGGGAGAAGGAGCCGGACGTTTGCCTTTTCGGCAAGAGGCTCTGCCGCGGCCGACCGCCATGAGATGTTGCGTCTCTGGGAAAGCACAGATCCCCACTGCTGTTGTGCCTGTAGATAGGGCGACAAGGCACCGTGAAGAGCAGCAACAGCTTTCAGGGCTGGGCCCTTCCGTGTGGGAGAAGGAGCTGGACGTTTGCCTTTTCGGCAAGAGGCTCTGCCGAGGCCGAGCGCCATGAGATGTTGCATCTCTGGGAAAGCACAGATCCCCACTGCTGCTGTGCCTGTAGATAGGGCACCAAGGCACCGTGAAGAGCAGCAACAGCTTTCAGGGCTGGGCCCTTCCTTGTGGGAGAAGGAGCCGGACGTTTACCTCTTCGGCAAGGGACTCTACCGTGGCCGAGCGCCATGAGATGTTGCGTCTCTGGGAAAGCACAGATCCCCAGTGCTGTTGTGCCTGTAGATAGGGCGCCAAGGCACCGTGAAGAGCAGCAACAGCTTTCAGGGCTGGGCCCTTCCTTGTGGGAGAAGGAGCCGGACGTTTGCCTTTTCGGCAAGAGGCTCTGCCGCGGCCGAGCGCCATGAGATGTTGCGTCTCTGGGAAAGCACAGATCCCCAGTGCTGTTGTGCCTGTAGATAGGGCGCCAAGGCACCGTGAAGAGCAGCAAGAGCTTTGAGGGCTGGGCCCTTCCTTGTGGTAGAAGGAGCCGGACGTTTGCCTTTTCGGCAAGAGGCTCTGCCGCGGCCAAGAGCCATGAGATGTTGCGTCTCTGGGAAAGCACAGATCCCCACTGCTGCTGTGCCTGTACATAGAGCGCCAAGGCACCCTGAAGAGCAGCAAGAGCTTTCAGGGCTGGGCCCTTCCTTGTGGGAGATTGAGCCGGACGTTTGCCTTTTCAGCAAGAGGCACTGCCGTGGCCAAAAGCCATTAGATGTTGCGTCTCTGGGAAAGCACAGATCCCCACTGCTGTTGTGCCTGTAGATAGGGCGCCAAGGCACCGTGAAGAGTAGCAACAGCTTTCAGGGCTGGGCCCTTCCTTGTGGGAGAAGGAGCCCGACGTTTGCCTATTCGGCAAGAGGATCTGCCGCGGCCGAGAGCCATGAGATGTTGCGTCTCTGTGAAAGCACAGATCCCCACTGCTGTTGTGCCTGTAGACAGGGCGCCAAGGCACCGTGAAGAGCAGCAAGAGCTTTCAGGGCTGGGCCCTCCCTTGTGGGAGAAGGAGCCGGACGTTTGCCTTTTCAGCAAGAGGCACTGCCGCGGCCGAGCGCCATGACATATTGCGTCTCTGAGAAAGCACAGATCCCCAGTGCTGTTGTGCCTGTAGATAGGGCGCCAAGGCACCGTGAAGAGCAGCAAGATCTTTCAGGGCTGGGCCCTTCCTTGTGGGAGAAGGAGCCGGACGTTTGCCTTTTCGGCAAGAGGCTCTGCCGCGGCCGACCGCCATGAGATGTTGCGTCTCTGGGAAAGCACAGATCCCCACTGCTGTTGTGCCTGTAGATAGGGCGCCAAGGCACCGTGAAGAGCAACAACAGCTTTCAGGGCTGGGCCCTTCCTTGTGGGAGAAGGAGCCGGACGTTTACCTCTTCGGCAAGGGACTCTGCCGTGGCCGAGCGCCATGAGATGTTGCGTCTCTGGGAAAGCACAGATCCCCAGTGCTGTTGTGCCTGTAGATAGGGCGCCAAGGCACCGTGAAGAGCAGCAAGATCTTTCAGGGCTGGGCCCTTCCTTGTGGGAGAAGGAGCCGGACGTTTGCCTTTTCGGCAAGAGGCTCTGCCGCGGCCGAGCGCCATGAGATGTTGCGTCTCTGGGAAAGCACAGATCCCCAGTGCTGTTGTGCCTGTAGATAGGGCGCCAAGGCACCTGTAAGAGCAGCAAGAGCTTTGAGGGCTGGGCCCTTCCTTGTGGGAGAAGGAGCCGGACGTTTGCCTTTTCGGCAAGAGGCTCTGCCGCGGCCAAGAGCCATGAGATGTTGCGTCTCTGGGAAAGCACAGATCCCCACTGCTGCTGTGCCTGTAGATAGAGCGCCAAGGCACCGTGAAGAGCAGCAAGAGCTTTCAGGGCTGGGCCCTTCCTTGTGGGAGAATGAGCCGGACGTTTGCCTTTTCAGCAAGAGGCACTGCCGCGGCCAAAAGCCATTAGATGTTGCGTCTCTGGGAAAGCACAGATCCCCACTGCTGTTGTGCCTGTAGATAGGGCGCCAAGGCACCGTGAAGAGCAGCAAGAGCTTTCAGGGCTGGGCCCTTCCTTGTGGGAGAAGGAGGCGGACGTTTGCCTTTTCGGCAAGAGGCTGTGACGCGGCCCGAGCGCCATGAGATGTTGCGTCTCTGGGAAAGCACAGATCCCCACTGCTGTTGTGCCTGTAGACAGGGCGCCAAGGCACCGTGAAGAGCAGCAAGGGCTTTCAGGGCTGGGCCCTTCCTTGTGGGAGAAGGAGCCGGACGTTTGCCTTTTCGGCAAGAGGCACTGCCGCGGCCGAGCGCCATGAGATTTTGCGTCTCTGGGAAAGCACAGATCCCCACTGCTAATGTGCCTGTAGATAGGGCGCCAAGGCACCGTGAAGATCAGCAAGAGCTTTCAGGGCTGGGCCCTTCCTTGTGGGAGAAGGAGCCGGACGTTTGCCTTTTCGGCAAGAGGCTCTGCTGCGGCCGAGCGCCATGAGATGTTGCGTCTCTGGGAAAGCACAGATCCCCACTGCTGCTGCGCCTGTAGATAGGGCGCCAAGGCACCATGAAGAGCAGCAAGAGCTTTCAGGGCTGGGCCCTTCCTTGTGGGAGAAGGAGCCGGACGTTTGCCTTTTCGGCAAGAGGCTCTGCCGCGGCCGAGCGCCATGAGATGTTGCGTCTCTGGGAAAGCACAGATCCCCACTGCTGTTGTGCCTGTAGATAGGGCGCCAAGGCACCGTGAAGAGCAGCAAGAGCTTTCAGGGCTGGGCCCTTCCTTGTGGGAGAAGGAGCCGGACGTTTGCCTTTTCGGCAAGAGGCTCTGCCGCGGCCAAGAGCCATGAGATGTTGCGTCTCTGGGAAAGCACAGATCCCCAGTGCTGCTGTGCCTGTAGATAGGGCGCCAAGGCACCGTGAAGAGCAGCAACAGCTTTGAGGGCTGGGCCCTTCCTTGTGGGAGAAGGAGCCGGACGTTTGCCTTTTCGGCAAGAGGCTCTGCCGCGGCCGAGCGCCATGAGATGTTGCGTCTCTGGGAAAGCACAGATCCCCACTACTGCTGTGCCTGTAGATAGGGCGCCAAGGCACCATGAAGAGCAGCAAGAGCCTTCAGGGCTGGGCCCTTCCTTGTGGGAGAAGGAGCCGGACGTTTGCCTTTTCGGCAAGAGGCTCTGCCGCGGCCGAGCGCCATGAGATGTTGCGTCTCTGGGAAAGCACAGATCCCCACTGCTGCTGTGCCTGTAGATAGAGCGCCAAGGCACCGTGAAGAGCAGCAACAGCTTTCAGGGCTGGGCCCTTCCTTGTGGGAGAAGGAGCCGGACGTTTGCCTTTTCGGCAAGAGGCTCTGCCGCGGCCGAGCGCCATGAGATGTTGCGTCTCTGGAAAGCACAGATCCCCACTGCTGCTGTGCCTGTAGATAGGGCGCCAAGGCACCGTGAAGAGCAGCAACAGCTTTGAGGGCTGGGCCCTTCCTTGTGGGAGAAGGAGCCGGACGTTTGCCTTTTCGGCAAAAGGCACTGCCGCAGCCGAGCGCCATGACATATTGCGTCTCTGGGAAAGCACAGATCCCCACTGCTGTTGTGCCTGTAGATAGGGCGCCAAGGCACCGTGAAGAGCAGCAAGAGCTTTCAGGGCTGGGCCCTTCCTTGTGGGAGAAGGAGCCGGACGTTTGCCTTTTCGGCAAGAGGCGCTGCCGCGGCCAAGCGCCATGAGATGTTGCGTCTCTGGGAAAGCACAGATCCCCACTGCTGCTGTGCCTGTAGATAGGGCGCCAAGGCACCGTGAAGAGCAGCAAGAGCTTTCAGGGCTGGGCCCTTCCTTGTGGGAGAATGAGCCGGACGTTTGCCTTTTCGGCAAGAGGCTGTGACGCGGCCGAGCGCCATGAGATGTTGCGTCTCTGGGAAAGCACAGATCCCCAGTGCTGTTGTGCCTGTAGACAGGGCGCCAAGGCACCGTGAAGAGCAGCAAGGGCTTTCAGGGCTGGGCCCTTCCTTGTGGGAGAAGGAGCAGGACGTTTGCCTTTTCAGCAAGAGGCACTGCCGCGGCCGAGCGCCATGAGATTTTCCGTCTCTGGGAAAGCACAGATCCCCACTGCTAATGTGCCTGTAGATAGGGCGCCAAGGCACCGTGAAGATCAGCAAGAGCTTTGAGGGCTGGGCCCTTCCTTGTGGGAGAAGGAGCCGGACGTTTGCCTTTTCGGCAAGAGGCGCTGCCGCGGCCGAGCGCCATGAGATGTTGCGTCTCTGGGAAAGCACAGATCCCCACTGCTGCTGCGCCTGTAGATAGGGCGCCAAGGCACCGTGAAGAGCAGCAAGAGCTTTCAGGGCTGGGCCCTTCCTTGTGGGAGAAGGAGCCGGACGTTTGCCTTTTCGGCAAGAGGCTCTGCCGCGGCCGAGCGCCATGAGATGTTGTGTCTCTGGGAAAGCACAGATCCCCACTGCTGTTGTGCCTGTAGATAGGGCGCCAAGCATAAGTGAAGAGCAGTAAGAGCTTTCAGGGCTGGGCCCTTCCTTGTGGGAGAAGGAGCCGGACGTTTACCTTTTCGGCAAGAGGCTCTGCCACGGCCGACCGCCATGAGATTTTGCGTCTCTGGGAAAGCACAGATCACCACTGCTGCTGAGACTGTAGATAGGGCGCCAAGGCACCATGAAGAGCAGCAAGAGTTTTCAGGGCTGGGCCCTTCCTTGTGGGAGAAGGAGGCGGACGTTTGCCTTTTCGGCAAGAGGATCTGCCGCGGCCGAGCGCCATGAGATGTTGCGTCTCTGGGAAAGCACAGATCCCCAGTGCTGTTGTGCCTGTAGATAGGGCGCCAAGGCACCGTGAAGAGCAGCAAGAGCTTTCAGGGCTGGGCCCTTCCTTGTGGGAGAAGGAGCCGGACGTTTTCCTTTTCGGCAAGAGGCTCTGCCGCGGCCGAGCGCCATGAGATGTTGCGTCTCTGGAAAAGCACAGATCCCCACTGCTGTTGTGCCTGTAGATAGGGCGCCAAGGCACCGTGACGAGCAGCAACAGCTTTCAGGGCTGGGCCCTTCCTTGTAGGAGAAGAGCCGGACGTTTGCCTTTTCGGCAAGAGGCTCTGCCGCGGCCGAGAGCCATGAGATGTTGCGTCTCTGGGAAAGCACAGATCCCCACTGCTGTTGTGCCTGTAGACAGGGCGCCAAGGCACCGTGAAGAGCAGCAAGAACTTTCAGGGCTGGGCCCTTCCTTGTGGGAGAAGGAGCCGGACATTTGCCTTTTCGGCAAGAGGCGCTGCCGTGGCCGAGCGCCATGAGATGTTGCGTCTCTGGGAAAGCACAGATCCCCACTGCTGCTGTGCCTGTAGATAGAGCGCCAAGGCACCGTGAAGAGCAGCAAGAGCTTTCAGGGCTGGGCCCTTCCTTGTGGGAGAAGGAGCCGGACGTTTGCCTTTTCGGCAAGAGGCTCTGCCGCGGCCGAGCGCCATGAGATGTTGCGTCTCTGGGAAAGCACAGATCCCCACTGCTCTTGTGCCTTTAGATAGGGCTCCAAGGCACCGTGAAGAGCAGCAAGAGCTTTCAGGGCTGGGCCCTTCCTTGTGGGAGAAGGAGCCGGACGTTTGCCTTTTCGGCAAGAGGCTCTGCCGCGGCCGAGCGCCATGAGATATTGCGTCTCTTGGAAAGCACAGATCCCCACTGCTGCTGTGCCTGTAGATAGGGCGCCAAGGCACCGTGAAGAGCAGCAACAGCTTTCAGGGCTGGGCCCTTCCTTGTGGGAGAAGGAGCCGGACGTTTGCCTTTTCAGCAAGAGGCACTGCCGCGGCCGAGAGCCATGACATATTGCGTCTCTGGGAAAGCACAGATCCCCACTGCTGTTGTGCCTGTAGATAGGGCGCCAAGCATAAGATAAGAGCAGCAAGAGCTTTCAGGGATGGGCCCTTCCTTGTGGGAGAAGGAGCCGGACGTTTACCTTTTCGGTAAGAGGCTCTGCCGCGGCCGAGCGCCATGAGATGTTGCGTCTCTGGGAAAGCACAGATCCCCAGTGCTCTTGTACCTGTAGATAGGGCACCAAGGCACCGTGAAGAGCTGCAAGAGCATTGAGGGCTGGGCCCTTCCTTGTGTTAGAAGGAGCCGGACGTTTGCCTTTTCGGCAAGAGGCACTGCCGCGGCCGAGCGCCATGACATATTGCGTCTCTGGGAAAGCACAGATCCCCACTGCTGTTGTGCCTGTAGATAGGGCGACAAGGCACCGTGAAGAGCAGCAACAGCTTTCAGGGCTGGGCCCTTCCGTGTGGGAGAAGGAGCTGGACGTTTGCCTTTTCGTCAAGAGGCTCTGCCGAGGCCGAGCGCCATGAGATGTTGCATCTCTGGGAAAGCACAGATCCCCACTGCTGCTGTGCCTGTAGATAGGGCACCAAGGCACCGTGAAGAGCAGCAACAGCTTTCAGGGCTGGGCCCTTCCTTGTGGGAGAAGGAGCCGGACGTTTACCTCTTCGGCAAGGGACTCTGCCGTGGCCGAGCGCCATGAGATGTTGCCTCTCTGGGAAAGCACAGATCCCCAGTGCTGTTGTGCCTGTAGATAGGGCGCCAAGGCACCGTGAAGAGCAGCAAGAGCTTTCAGGGCTGGGCCCTTCCTTGTGGGAGAAGGAGCCGGACGTTTGCCTTTTCGGCAAGAGGCTCTGCCGCGGCCGAGCGCCATGAGATGTTGCGTCTCTGGGAAAGCACAGATCCCCACTGCTGTTGTGCCTGTAGATAGGGCGCCAAGGCACCGTGAAGAGCAGCAAGAGCTTTCAGGGCTGGGCCCTTCGTTGTGGGAGAAGGAGCCGGACGTTTGCCTTTTCGGCAAGAGGCTCTGCCGCGGCCAAGAGCCATGAGATGTTGCGTCTCTGGGAAAGCACAGATCCCCACTGCTGCTGTGCCTGTAGATAGAGCGCCAAGGCACCCTGAAGAGCAGCAAGAGCTTTCAGGGCTGGGCCCTTCCTTGTGGGAGAATGAGCCGGACGTTTGCCTTTTCAGCAAGAGGCACTGCCGCGGCCAAAAGCCATTAGATGTTGCGTCTCTGGGAAAGCACAGATCCCCACTGCTGTTGTGCCTGTAGATAGGGCGCCAAGGCACCGTGAAGAGCAGCAACAGCTTTGAGGGCTGGGCCCTTCCTTGTGGGAGAAGGAGCCGGACGTTTGCCTTTTCGGCAAGAGGCTCTGCCGCGGCCGAGCGCCATGAGATATTGCGTCTCTGGGAAAGCACAGATCCCCAGTGCTGTTGTGCCTGTAGATAGGGCGCCAAGGCACCGTGAAGAGCAGCAAGAGCTTTCAGGGCTGGGCCCTTCCTTGTGGGAGAAGGAGCCGGACGTTTTCCTTTTTGGCAAGAGGCTCTGCCGCGGCCGAGCGCCATGAGATATTGCGTCTCTGGGAAAGCACAGATCCCCAGTGCTGTTGTGCCTGTAGATAGGGCGCCAAGGCACCGTGAAGAGCAGCAAGAGCTTTCAGGGCTGGGCCCTTCCTTGTGGGAGAAGGAGCCGGACGTTTTCCTTTTTGGCAAGAGGCTCTGCCGCGGCCGAGCGCCATGAGATATTGCGTCTCTGGGAAAGCACAGATCCCCAGTGCTGTTGTGCCTGTAGATAGGGCGCCAAGGCACCGTGAAGAGCAGCAAGAGCTTTCAGGGCTGGGCCCTTCCTTGTAGGAGAAGAGCCGGACGTTTGCCTTTTCGGCAAGAGGCTCTGCCGCGGCCGAGCGCCATGAGATGTTGCGTCTCTGGGAAAGCACAGATCCCCACTGCTGTTGTGCCTGTAGACAGGGCGCCAAGGCACCGTGAAGAGCAGCAAGAGCTTTCAGGGCTGGGCCCTTCCTTGTGGGAGAAGGAGCCGGACGTTTGCCTTTTCGGCAAGAGGCTCTGCCGCGGCCGAGCGCCATGAGATATTGCGTCTCTGGGAAAGCACAGATCCCCAGTGCTGCTGTGCCTGTAGATAGGGCGCCAAGGCACCGTGAAGAGCAGCAAGAGCTTTCAGGGCTGGGCCCTTCCTTGTGGGAGAAGGAGCCGGACGTTTGCCTTTTCAGCAAGAGGCACTGCCGCGGCCGAGAGCCATGACATATTGCGTCTCTGGGAAAGCACAGATCCCCACTGCTGTTGTGCCTGTAGATAGGGCGCCAAGCATAAGATAAGAGCAGCAAGAGCTTTCAGGGATGAGCCCTTCCTTGTGGGAGAAGGAGCCGGACGTTTACCTTTTCGGTAAGAGGCTCTGCCGCGGCCGAGCGCCATGAGATGTTGCGTCTCTGGGAAAGCACAGATCCCCAGTGCTGTTGTGCCTGTAGATAGGGCACCAAGGCACAGTGAAGAGCTGCAAGAGCATTGAGGGCTGGGCCCTTCCTTGTGTTAGAAGGAGCCGGACGTTTGCCTTTTCGGCAAGAGGCACAGCCGCGGCCGAGCGCCATGACATATTGCGTCTCTGGGAAAGCACAGATCCCCAGTGCTGTTGTGCCTGTAGATAGGGCGACAAGGCACCGTGAAGAGCAGCAACAGCTTTCAGGGCTGGGCCCTTCCTTGTGGGAGAAGGAGCTGGACGTTTGCCTTTTCGGCAAGAGGCTCTGCCGAGGCCGAGCGCCATGAGATGTTGCATCTCTGGGAAAGCACAGATCCCCACTGCTGCTGTGCCTGTAGATAGGGCACCAAGGCACCGTGAAGAGCAGCAACAGCTTTCAGGGCTGGGCCCTTCCTTGTGGGAGAAGGAGCCGGACGTTTACCTCTTCGGCAAGGGACTCTGCCGTGGCCGAGCGCCATGAGATGTTGCCTCTCTGGGAAAGCACAGATCCCCAGTGCTGTTGTGCCTGTAGATAGGGCACCAAGGCACAGTGAAGAGCTGCAAGAGCATTGAGGGCTGGGCCCTTCCTTGTGTTAGAAGGAGCCGGACGTTTGCCTTTTCGGCAAGAGGCACAGCCGCGGCCGAGCGCCATGACATATTGCGTCTCTGGGAAAGCACAGATCCCCAGTGCTGTTGTGCCTGTAGATAGGGCGACAAGGCACCGTGAAGAGCAGCAACAGCTTTCAGGGCTGGGCCCTTCCGTGTGGGAGAAGGAGCTGGACGTTTGCCTTTTCGGCAAGAGGCTCTGCCGAGGCCGAGCGCCATGAGATGTTGCATCTCTGGGAAAGCACAGATCCCCAGTGCTGTTGTGCCTGTAGATAGGGCGCCAAGGCACCGTGAAGAGCAGCAAGAGCTTTCAGGGCTGGGCCCTTCGTTGTGGGAGAAGGAGCCGGACGTTTGCCTTTTCGGCAAGAGGCTCTGCCGCGGCCAAGAGCCATGAGATGTTGCGTCTCTGGGAAAGCACAGATCCCCACTGCTTCTGTGCCTGTAGATAGAGCGCCAAGGCACCCTGAAGAGCAGCAAGAGCTTTCAGGGCTGGGCCCTTCCTTGTGGGAGAATGAGCCGGACGTTTGCCTTTTCAGCAAGAGGCACTGCCGCGGCCAAAAGCCATTAGATGTTGCGTCTCTGGGAAAGCACAGATCCCCACTGCTGTTGTGCCTGTAGATAGGGTGCCAAGGCACCGTGAAGAGCAGCAACAGCTTTCAGGGCTGGGCCCTTCCTTGTGGGAGAAGGAGCCGGATGTTTGCCTTTTCGGCAAGAGGATCTGCCGCGGCCGAGAGCCATGAGATGTTGCGTCTCTGGGAAAGCACAGATCCCCACTGCTGTTGTGCCTGTAGATAGGGCGCCAAGGCACCGTGAAGAGCAGCAAGAGCTTTGAGGGCTGGGCCCTTCCTTGTGGGAGAAGGAGCCGGACGTTTGCCTTTTCGGCAAGAGGCTCTGCCGCGGCCAAACGCCATTAGATGTTGCGTCTCTGGGAAAGCACAGATCCCCACTGCTGTTGTGCCTGTAGATAGGGCGCCAAGGCACCATGAAGAGCAGCAAGAGCCTTCAGGGCTG
Source organism: Harpia harpyja (assembly GCF_026419915.1). Lineage (NCBI taxonomy): Eukaryota > Metazoa > Chordata > Aves > Accipitriformes > Accipitridae > Harpia > Harpia harpyja. Next base: position 43,618 of record NW_026293280.1, on the reverse strand, counting down.
GGCCCTTCCTTGTGGGAGAAGGAGCCGGACGTTTGCCTTTTCGGCAAGAGGCTCTGCCGCGGCCGAGCGCCATGAGATGTTGAGTCTCTGGGAAAGCACAGATCCCCACTGCTGCTGTGCCTGTAGATAGAGCGCCAAGGCACCGTGAAGAGCAGCAAGAGCTTTCAGGGCTGGGCCCTTCCTTGTGGGAGAAGGAGCCGGACGTTTGCCTTTTCGGCAAGAGGCTCTGCCGCGGCCGAGCGCCATGAGATGTTGCGTCTCTGGGAAAGCACAGACCCCACTGCTAATGTGCCTGTAGATAGGGCACCAAGCATAAGTGAAGAGCAGCAAGAGCTTTCAGGGCTGGGCCCTTCCTTGTGGGAGAAGGAGCCGGACGTTTGCCTTTTCAGCAAGAGGCACTGCCGCGGCCGAGCGCCATGACATATTGCGTCTCTGGGAAAGCACAGATCCCCACTGCTGCTGTGCCTGTAGATAGAGCGCCAAGGCACCGTGAAGAGCAGCAAGAGCTTTGAGGGCTGGGCCCTTCCTTGTGGGAGAAGGAGCCGGACGTTTGCCTTTTCGGCAAGAGGCTCTGCCGCGGCCGAGCGCCATGAGATATTGCGTCTCTGGGAAAGCACAGATCCCCACTGCTGTTGTGCCTGTAGACAGGGCGCCAAGGCACCGTGAAGAGCAGCAAGAGCTTTCAGGGCTGGGCCCTTCCTTGTGGGAGAAGGAGCCGGATGTTTGCCTTTTCAGCAAGAGGCATTGCCGCGGCCGAGCGCCATGACATATTGCGTCTCTGGGAAAGCACAGATCCCCACTGCTGTTGTGCCTGTAGATAGGGCGCCAAGGCACCGTGAAGAGCAGCAACAGCTTTCAGGGCTGGGCCCTTCCTTGTGGGAGAAGGAGCCGGACGTTTGCCTTTTCGGCAAGAGGCGCTGCCGCAGCCGAGCGCCATGAGATGTTGCGTCTCTGGGAAAGCACATATCCCCACTGCTAATGTGCCTGTAGATAGGGCGCCAAGGCACCGTGAAGAGCAGCAACAGCTTTCAGGGCTGGGCCCTTCCTTGTAGGAGAAGAGCCGGACGTTTGCCTTTTCGGCAAGAGGCTCTGCCGCGGCCGAGCGCAATGAGATGTTGCGTCTCTGGGAAAGCACAGATCCCCACTGCCTCTGTGCCTGTAGATAGGGCGCCAAGGCACCGTGAAGAGCAGCAAGAGCTTTCAGGGTTGGGCCCTTCCTTGTGGGAGAAGGAGCCGGACGTTTGCCTTTTCAGCAAGAGGCACTGCCGCGGCCGAGAGCCATGACATATTGCGTCTCTGGGAAAGCACAGATCCCCACTGCTGCTGTGCCTGTAGATAGGGTTCCAAGGTACAGTGAAGAGCAGGAACAGCTTTCAGGGCTGGGCCCTTCCGTGTGGGAGAAGGAGCTGGACGTTTGCCTTTTCGGCAAGAGGCTGTGACGCGGCCGAGCGCCATGAGATGTTGCATCTCTGGGAAAGCACAGATCCGCACTGCTGCTGTGCCTGTAGATAGGGCGCCAAGGCACCGTGAAGAGCAGCAAGAGCTTTGAGGGCTGGGCCCTTCCTTGTGGGAGAAGGAGCCGGACGTTTGCCTTTTCGGCAAGAGGCTCTGCCGCGGCCGAGCGCCATGAGATGTTGCGTCTCTGGGAAAGCACAGATCCCCAGTGCTGTTGTGCCTGTAGATAGGGCGCCAAGGCACCATGAAGAGCAGCAACAGCTTTCAGGGCTGGGCCCTTCCTTGTGGGAGAAGGAGCCGGACGTTTGCCTTTTCGGCAAGAGGCTCTGCCGCGGCCAAACGCCATTAGATGTTGCGTCTCTGGGAAAGCACAGATCCCCACTGCTGCTGTGCCTGTAGATAGGGCGCCAAGGCACCGTCAAGAGCAGCAAGAGCTTTGAGGGCTGGGCCCTTCCTTGTGGGAGAAGGAGCCGGACGTTTGCCTTTTCGGCAAGAGGCTCTGCCGCGGCCGAGAGCCATGAGATGTTGCGTCTCTGGGAAAGCACAGATCCCCACTGCTGTTGTGCCTGTAGATAGGGCGCCAAGCATAAGTGAAGAGCAGCAAGAGCTTTCAGGGCTGGGCCCTTCCTTGTGGGAGAAGGAGCCGGACGTTTGCCTTTTCGGCAAGAGACGCTGCCGCGGCCGAGAGCCATGAGATGTTGCGTCTCTGGAAAAGCACAGATCCCCACTGCTGTTGTGCCTGTAGATAGGGCGCCAAGGCACCGTGACGAGCAGCAAGAGCTTTCAGGGCTGGGCCCTTCCTTGTGGGAGAAGGAGCCGGACGTTTGCCTTTTCGGCAAGAGGCTCTGCCGCGGCCGAGAGCCATGAGATGTTGCGTCTCTGGGAAAGCACAGATCCCCCCTGCTGTTGTGCCTGTAGACAGGGCGCCAAGGCACCGTGAAGAGCAGCAAGAACTTTCAGGGCTGGGCCCTTCCTTGAGGGAGAAGGAGCCGGACATTTGCCTTTTCGGCAAGAGGCGCTGCCGCGGCCGAGCGCCATGAGATGTTGCGTCTCTGGGAAAGCACAGATCCCCACTGCTGCTGTGCCTGTAGATAGAGCGCCAAGGCACCGTGAAGAGCAGCAAGAGCTTTCAGGGCTGGGCCCTTCCTTGTGGGAGAAGGAGCCGGACGTTTGCCTTTTCGGCAAGAGGCTCTGCCGCGGCCGAGCGCCATGAGATATTGCGTCTCTGGGAAAGCACAGATCCCCACTGCTGTTGTGCCTGTAGACAGGGCGCCAAGGCACCGTGAAGAGCAGCAAGAGCTTTCAGGGCTGGGCCCTTCCTTGTGGGAGAAGGAGCCGGACGTTTGCCTTTTCAGCAAGAGGCACTGCCGCGGCCGAGCGCCATGACATATTGCGTCTCTGGGAAAGCACAGATCCCCACTGCTGTTGTGCCTGTAGATAGGGCGCCAAGGCACCGTGAAGAGCAGCAACAGCTTTCAGGGCTGGGCCCTTCCTTGTGGGAGAAGGAGCCGGACGTTTGCCTTTTCGGCAAGAGGCGCTGCCGCAGCCGAGCGCCATGAGATGTTGCGTCTCTGGGAAAGCACATATCCCCACTGCTAATGTGCCTGTAGATAGGGCGCCAAGGCACCGTGAAGAGCAGCAACAGCTTTCAGGGCTGGTCCCTTCCTTGTAGGAGAAGAGCCGGACGTTTGCCTTTTCGGCAAGAGGCTCTGCCGCGGCCGAGCGCCATGAGATGTTGCGTCTCTGGGAAAGCACAGATCCCCACTGCTGCTGTGCCTGTAGATAGGGCGCCAAGGCACCGTGAAGAGCAGCAAGAGCTTTCAGGGCTGGGCCCTTCCTTGTGGGAGAAGGAGCCGGACGTTTGCCTTTTCGGCAAGAGGCTCTGCCGCGGCCGAGCGCCATGAGATGTTGCGTCTCTGGGAAAGCACAGATCCCCACTGCTGCTGTGCCTGTAGATAGGGCGCCAAGGCACCATGGAGAGCAGCAACAGCTTTCAGGGCTGGGCCCTTCCTTGTGGGAGAAGGAGCCGGACGTTTGCCTTATCGGCAAGAGGCTCTGCCGCGGCCAAACGCCATTAGATGTTGCGTCTCTGGGAAAGCACAGATCCCCACTGCTGCTGTGCCTGTAGATAGGGCGCCAAGGCACCGTGAAGAGCAGCAAGAGCTTTCAGGGCTGGGCCCTTCCTTGTGGGAGAAGGAGCCGGACGTTTGCCTTATCGGCAAGAGGCTCTGCCGCGGCCGAGAGCCATGAGATGTTGCGTCTCTGGGAAAGCACAGATCCCCACTGCTGTTGTGCCTGTAGATAGGGCGCCAAGCATAAGTGAAGAGCAGCAAGAGCTTTCAGGGCTGGGCCCTTCCTTGTGGGAGAAGGAGCCGGACGTTTGCATTTTCGGCAAGAGGCTCTGCCGCGGCCGAGCGCCATGAGATGTTGCGTCTCTGGGAAAGCACAGATCCCCACTGCTGCTGTGCCTGTAGATAGAGCGACAAGGCACCGTGAAGAGCAGCAACAGCTTTCAGGGCTGGGCCCTTCCTTGTGGGAGAATGAGCCGGACGTTTGCCTTTTCGGCAAGAGGCTCTGCCGCGGCCGAGCGCCTTGAGATGTTGCGTCTCTGGGAAAGCACAGATCCCCACTGCTGTTGTGCCTGTAGATAGGGCACCAAGGCACCGTGAAGAGCAGCAACAGCTTTCAGGGCTGGGCCCTTCCTTGTGGGAGAAGGAGCCGGACGTTTGCCTTTTCGGCAAGAGGCTCTGCCGCGGCCGAGCGCCATGAGATGTTGCGTCTCTGGGAAAGCACAGATCCCCACTGCTGTTGTGCCTGTAGATAGGGCGCCAAGGCACCGTGAAGAGCAGCAAGACCTTTCAGGGCTGGGCCCTTCCTTGTGGGAGAAGGAGCCGGACGTTTGCCTTTTCGGCAAGAGGCTCTGCCGCGGCCGAACGCCATGAGATGTTGCGTCTCTGGGAAAGCACAGATCCCCAGTGCTGTTGTGCCTGTAGATAGGGCGCCAAGGCACCGTGAAGAGCAGCAACAGCTTTCAGGGCTGGGCCCTTCCTTGTGGGAGAAGGAGCCGGACGTTTGCCTTTTCGGCAAGAGGCTCTGCCGTGGCCGAGCGCCATGAGATGTTGCGTCTCTGGGAAAGCACAGATCCCCACTGCTGTTGTGCCTGTAGATAGGGCGCCAAGGCACCGTGAAGAGCAGCAAGAGCTTTCAGGGCTGGGCCCTTCCTTGTGGGAGAAGGAGCCGGACGTTTGCCTTTTCAGCAAGAGGCACTGCCGCGGCCGAGCGCCATGACATATTGCGTCTCTGGGAAAGAACAGATCCCCACTGCTGTTGTGCCTGTAGATAGGGCGCCAAGGCACCGTGAAGAGCAGCAAGAGCTTTCAGGGCTGGGCCCTTCCTTGTGGGAGAAGGAGCCGGACGTTTGCCTTTTCAGCAAGAGGCGCTGCCTCAGCCGAGCGCCATGAGATGTTGCGTCTCTGGGAAAGCACATATCCCCACTGCTAATGTGCCTGTAGATAGGGCGCCAAGGCACCGTGAAGAGCAGCAACAGCTTTCAGGACTGGTCCCTTCCTTGTAGGAGAAGAGCCGGACGTTTGCCTTTTCGGCAAGAGGCTCTGCCGCGGCCGAGCGCAATGAGATGTTGCGTCTCTGGGAAAGCACAGATCCCCACTGCTGCTGTGCCTGTAGATAGGGCGCCAAGGCACCGTGAAGAGCAGCAAGAACTTTCAGGGCTGGGCCCTTCCTTGTGGGAGAAGGAGCCGGACGTTTGCCTTTTCAGCAAGAGGCACTGCCGCGGCCGAGAGCCATGACATATTGCGTCTCTGGGAAAGCACAAATCCCCACTGCTGTTGTGCCTGTAGATAGGGCGCCAAGCATAAGTGAAGAGCAGCAAGAGCTTTCAGGGATGGGCCCTTCCTTGTGGGAGAAGGAGCCGGACGTTTACCTTTTCGGTAAGAGGCTCTGCCGCGGCCGAGCGCCATGAGATGTTGCGTCTCTGGGAAAGCACAGATCCCCAGTGCTGTTGTGCCTGTAGATAGGGTTCCAAGGTACAGTGAAGAGCAGGAACAGCTTTCAGGGCTGGGCCCTTCCGTGTGGGAGAAGGAGCTGGACGTTTGCCTTTTCGGCAAGAGGCTGTGACGCGGCCGAGCGCCATGAGATGTTGCATCTCTGGGAAAGCACAGATCCGCACTGCTGCTGTGCCTGTAGATAGGGCGCCAAGGCACCGTGAAGAGCAGCAAGAGCTTTGAGGGCTGGGCCCTTCCTTGTGGGAGAAGGAGCCGGACGTTTACCTTTTCGGCAAGAGGCTCTGCCGCGGCCAAGCGCCATGAGATTTTGCGTCTCTGGGAAAGCACAGATCCCCACTGCTGCTGTGCCTGTAGATAGGGCGCCAAGGCACCGTGAAGAGCAGCAAGAGATTTCAGGGCTGGGCCCTTCCTTGTGGGAGAAGGAGCTGGACGTTTGCCTTTTCGGCAAGGGACACTGCCGCGGCCGAGCGCCATGAGATGTTGCGTCTCTGGGAAAGCACAGATCCCCACTGCTGTTGTGCCTGTAGATAGGGCGCCAAGGCACCGTGAAGAGCAGCAAGAGCTTTCAGGGCTGGGCCCTTCCTTGTGGAAGAAGGAGCCGGACGTTTGCCTTTTCGGCAAGAGGCTCTGCCGCGGCCAAACGCCATGAGATGTTGCGTCTCTGGGAAAGCACAGATCCCCACTGCTGCTGTGCCTGTAGATAGGGCGCCAAGGCACCGTGAAGAGCAGCAAGAGCTTTCAGGGCTGGGCCCTTCCTTGTGGGAGAAGGAGCCGGACGTTTGCCTTATCGGCAAGAGGCTCTGCCGCGGCCGAGAGACATGTGATGTTGCGTCTCTGGAAAAGCACAGATCCCCACTGCTGTTGTGCCTGTAGATAGGGCGCCAAGCATAAGTGAAGAGCAGCAAGAGCTTTCAGGGCTGGGCCCTTCCTTGTGGGAGAATGAGCCGGACGTTTGCCTTTTCAGCAAGAGGCTCTGCCGCGGCCGAGCGCCATGAGATGTTGCGTCTCTGGGAAAGCACAGATCCCCACTGCTGCTGTGCCTGTAGATAGAGCGACAAGGCACCGTGAAGAGCAGCAACAGCTTTCAGGGCTGGGCCCTTCCTTGTGGGAGAAGAAGCCGGACGTTTGCCTTTTCAGCAAGAGGCTCTGCCGCGGCCGAGCGCCATGAGATGTTGCGTCTCTGGGAAAGCACAGATCCCCGCTGCTGTTGTGCCTGTAGATAGGGCGCCAAGGCACCGTGAAGAGCAGCAACAGCTTTCAGGGCTGGGCCCTTCCTTGTGGGAGAAGGAGCCGGACGTTTGCCTTTTCGGCAAGAGGCGCTGCCGCGGCCGAGCGCCATGAGATGTTGCGTCTCTGGGAAAGCACAGATCCCCACTGCTGTTGTGCCTGTAGATAGGGCGCCAAGGCACCGTGAAGAGCAGCAAGAGCTTTCAGGGCTGGGCCCTTCCTTGTGGGAGAAGGAGCCGGATGTTTGCCTTTTCGGCAAGAGGCTCTGCCGCGGCCGAGCGCCATGAGATGTTGCGTCTCTGGGAAAGCACAGATCCCCACTGCTGTTGTGCCTGTAGATAGGGCGCCAAGGCACCGTGAAGAGCAGCAAGAGCTTTCAGGGCTGGGCCCTTCCTTGTGGGAGAAGGAGCCGGACGTTTGCCTTTTCGGCAAGAGGCTCTGCTGCGGCCGAGCGCCATGAGATGTTGCGTCTCTGGGAAAGCACAGATCCCCACTGCTGTTGTGCCTGTAGATAGGGCACCAAGGCACCGTGAAGAGCAGCAACAGCTTTCAGGACTGGGCCCTTCCTTGTGGGAGAAGGAGCCGGACGTTTGCCTTTTCGGCAAGAGGCGCTGCCGCGGCCGAGAGCCATGAGATGTTGCGTCTCTGGGAAAGCACAGATCCCCACTGCTGTTGTGCCTGTAGATAGGGCGCCAAGCATAAGTGAAGAGCAGCAAGAGCTTTCAGGGCTGGGCCCTTCCTTGTGGGAGAAGGAGCCGGACGTTTGCCTTTTCAGCAAGAGGCTCTGCCGCGGCCGAGCGCCATGAGATGTTGCGTCTCTGGGAAAGCAGAGATCCCCACTGCTGCTGTGCCTGTAGATAGAGCGCCAAGGCACCGTGAAGAGCAGCAACAGCTTTCAGGGCTGGGCCCTTCCTTGTGGGAGAAGGAGCCGGACGTTTGCCTTTTCGGCAAGAGGCTCTGCCGCGGCCGAGCGCCATGAGATGTTGCGTCTCTGGGAAAGCACAGATCCCCACTGCTGTTGTGCCTGTAGATAGGGCACCAAGGCACCGTGAAGAGCAGCAACAGCTTTCAGGGCTGGGCCCTTCCTTGTGGGAGAAGGAGCCGGACGTTTGCCTTTTCGGCAAGAGGCGCTGCCGCGGCCGAGCGCCATGAGATGTTGCGTCTCTGGGAAAGCACAGATCCCCACTGCTGTTGTGCCTGTAGATAGGGCGCCAAGGCACCGTGAAGAGCAGCAAGAGCTTTCAGGGCTGGGCCCTTCCTTGTGGGAGAAGGAGCCGGACGTTTGCCTTTTCGGCAAGAGGCTCTGCCGCGGCCGAACGCCATGAGATGTTGCGTCTCTGGGAAAGCACAGATCCCCAGTGCTGTTGTGCCTGTAGATAGGGCGCCAAGGCACCGTGAAGAGCAGCAACAGCTTTCAGGGCTGGGCCCTTCCGTGTGGGAGAAGGAGCTGGACGTTTGCCTTTTCGGCAAGAGGCTCTGCCGAGGCCGAGCGCCATGAGATGTTGCATCTCTGGGAAAGCACAGATCCCCACTGCTGCTGTGCCTGTAGATAGGGCACCAAGGCACCGTGAAGAGCAGCAACAGCTTTCAGGGCTGGGCCCTTCCTTGTGGGAGAAGGAGCCGGACGTTTACCTCTTCGGCAAGGGACTCTGCCGTGGCCGAGCGCCATGAGATGTTGCGTCTCTGGGAAAGCACAGATCCCCAGTGCTGTTGTGCCTGTAGATAGGGCGCCAAGGCACCGTGAAGAGCAGCAAGAGCTTTCAGGGCTGGGCCCTTCCTTGTGGGAGAAGGAGCCGGACGTTTGCCTTTTCGGCAAGAGGCTCTGCCGCGGCCGAGCGCCATGAGATGTTGCGTCTCTGGGAAAGCACAGATCCCCACTGCTGTTGTGCCTGTAGATAGGGCGCCAAGGCACCGTGAAGAGCAGCAAGAGCTTTCAGGGCTGGGCCCTTCGTTGTGGGAGAAGGAGCCGGACGTTTGCCTTTTCGGCAAGAGGCTCTGCCGCGGCCAAGAGCCATGAGATGTTGCGTCTCTGGGAAAGCACAGATCCCCACTGCTTCTGTGCCTGTAGATAGAGCGCAAAGGCACCCTGAAGAGCAGCAAGAGCTTTCAGGGCTGGGCCCTTCCTTGTGGGAGAAGGAGCCGGACGTTTGCCTTTTCAGCAAGAGGCACTGCCGCGGCCAAAAGCCATTAGATGTTGCGTCTCTGGGAAAGCACAGATCCCCACTGCTGTTGTGCCTGTAGATAGGGCGCCAAGGCACCGTGAAGAGCAGCAACAGCTTTCAGGGCTGGGCCCTTCCTTGTGGGAGAAGGAGCCGGATGTTTGCCTTTTCGGCAAGAGGATCTGCCGCGGCCGAGAGCCATGAGATGTTGCGTCTCTGGGAAAGCACAGATCCCCACTGCTGTTGTGCCTGTAGATAGGGCGCCAAGGCACCGTGAAGAGCAGCAAGAGCTTTGAGGGCTGGGCCCTTCCTTGTGGGAGAAGGAGCCGGACGTTTGCCTTTTCGGCAAGAGGCTCTGCCGCGGCCAAACGCCATTAGATGTTGCGTCTCTGGGAAAGCACAGATCCCCACTGCTGTTGTGACTGTAGATAGGGCACCAAGGCACCATGAAGAGCAGCAAGAGCCTTCAGGGCTGGGCCCTTCCTTGTGGGAGAAGGAGCCGGACGTTTACCTTTTTGGCAAGAGGCTCTGCCGCGGCCGAGCGCCATGAGATGTTGCGTCTCTGGGAAAGCACAGATCCCCACTGCTGCTGTGCCTGTAGATAGAGCGCCAAGGCACCGTGAAGAGCAGCAACAGCTTTCAGGGCTGGGCCCTTCCTTGTGGGAGAAGGAGCCGGACGTTTGCCTTTTCGGCAAGAGGCTCTGCCGCGGCCGAGCGCCATGAGATGTTGCGTCTCTGGGAAAGCACAGACCCCACTGCTAATGTGCCTGTAGATAGGGCGCCAAGCATAAGTGAAGAGCAGCAAGAGCTTTCAGGGCTGGGCCCTTCCTTGTGGGAGAACGAGCCGGACGTTTGCCTTTTCAGCAAGAGGCACTGCCGCGGCCGAGCGCCATGACATATTGCGTCTCTGGGAAAGCACAGATCCCCAGTGCTGTTGTGCCTGTAGATAGGGCGCCAAGGCACCGTGAAGAGCAGCAACAGCTTTCAGGGCTGTGCCCTTCCGTGTGGGAGAAGGAGCCGGACGTTTACCTTTTCGGCAAGAGGCTCTGCCGCGGCCGAGCGCCATGAGATGTTGCGTCTCTGGAAAGCACAGATCCCCACTGCTGCTGTGCCTGTAGATAGGGCGCCAAGGCACCGTGAAGAGCAGCAAGAGCTTTCAGGGCTGGGCCCTTCCTTGTGGGAGAAGGAGCCGGACGTTTGCCTTTTCGGCAAGAGGCTCTGCCGCGGCCGAGCGCCATGAGATGTTGCGTCTCTGGGAAAGCACAGATCCCCACTGCTGTTGTGCCTGTAGATAGGGCGCCAAGGCACCGTGAAGAGCAGCAAGAGCTTTCAGGGCTGGGCCCTTCGTTGTGGGAGAAGGAGCCGGACGTTTGCCTTTTCGGCAAGAGGCTCTGCCGCGGCCAAGAGCCATGAGATGTTGCGTCTCTGGGAAAGCACAGATCCCCACTGCTTCTGTGCCTGTAGATAGAGCGCAAAGGCACCCTGAAGAGCAGCAAGAGCTTTCAGGGCTGGGCCCTTCCTTGTGGGAGAAGGAGCCGGACGTTTGCCTTTTCAGCAAGAGGCACTGCCGCGGCCAAAAGCCATTAGATGTTGCGTCTCTGGGAAAGCACAGATCCCCACTGCTGTTGTGCCTGTAGATAGGGCGCCAAGGCACCGTGAAGAGCAGCAACAGCTTTCAGGGCTGGGCCCTTCCTTGTGGGAGAAGGAGCCGGATGTTTGCCTTTTCGGCAAGAGGATCTGCCGCGGCCGAGAGCCATGAGATGTTGCGTCTCTGGGAAAGCACAGATCCCCACTGCTGTTGTGCCTGTAGATAGGGCGCCAAGGCACCGTGAAGAGCAGCAAGAGCTTTGAGGGCTGGGCCCTTCCTTGTGGGAGAAGGAGCCGGACGTTTGCCTTTTCGGCAAGAGGCTCTGCCGCGGCCAAACGCCATTAGATGTTGCGTCTCTGGGAAAGCACAGATCCCCACTGCTGTTGTGACTGTAGATAGGGCACCAAGGCACCATGAAGAGCAGCAAGAGCCTTCAGGGCTGGGCCCTTCCTTGTGGGAGAAGGAGCCGGACGTTTACCTTTTTGGCAAGAGGCTCTGCCGCGGCCGAGCGCCATGAGATGTTGCGTCTCTGGGAAAGCACAGATCCCCACTGCTGCTGTGCCTGTAGATAGAGCGCCAAGGCACCGTGAAGAGCAGCAACAGCTTTCAGGGCTGGGCCCTTCCTTGTGGGAGAAGGAGCCGGACGTTTGCCTTTTCGGCAAGAGGCTCTGCCGCGGCCGAGCGCCATGAGATGTTGCGTCTCTGGGAAAGCACAGACCCCACTGCTAATGTGCCTGTAGATAGGGCGCCAAGCATAAGTGAAGAGCAGCAAGAGCTTTCAGGGCTGGGCCCTTCCTTGTGGGAGAACGAGCCGGACGTTTGCCTTTTCAGCAAGAGGCACTGCCGCGGCCGAGCGCCATGACATATTGCGTCTCTGGGAAAGCACAGATCCCCAGTGCTGTTGTGCCTGTAGATAGGGCGCCAAGGCACCGTGAAGAGCAGCAACAGCTTTCAGGGCTGTGCCCTTCCGTGTGGGAGAAGGAGCCGGACGTTTACCTTTTCGGCAAGAGGCTCTGCCGCGGCCGAGCGCCATGAGATGTTGCGTCTCTGGAAAGCACAGATCCCCACTGCTGCTGTGCCTGTAGATAGGGCGCCAAGGCACCGTGAAGAGCAGCAAGAGCTTTCAGGGCTGGGCCCTTCCTTGTGGGAGAAGGAGCCGGACGTTTTCCTTTTCGGCAAGAGGCTCTGCCGCGGCCGAGCGCCATGAGATGTTGCGTCTCTGGAAAAGCACAGATCCCCACTGCTGTTGTGCCTGTAGATAGGGCGCCAAGGCACCGTGACGAGCAGCAAGAGCTTTCAGGGCTGGGCCCTTCCTTGTGGGAGAAGGAGCCGGACGTTTGCCTTTTCGGCAAGAGGCTCTGCCGCGGCCGAGAGCCATGAGATGTTGCGTCTCTGGGAAAGCACAGATCCCCACTGCTGTTGTGCCTGTAGACAGGGCGCCAAGGCACCGTGAAGAGCAGCAAGAACTTTCAGGGCTGGGCCCTTCCTTGAGGGAGAAGGAGCCGGACATTTGCCTTTTCGGCAAGAGGCGCTGCCGCGGCCGAGCGCCATGAGATTTTGCGTCTCTGGGAAAGCACAGATCCCCACTGCTGCTGTGCCTGTAGATAGAGCGCCAAGGCACCGTGAAGAGCAGCAAGAGCTTTGAGGGCTGGGCCCTTCCTTGTGGGAGAAGGAGCCGGACGTTTGCCTTTTCGGCAAGAGGCTCTGCCGCGGCCGAGCGCCATGACATATTGCGTCTCTGGGAAAGCACAGATCCCCACTGCTGTTGTGCCTGTAGACAGGGCGCCAAGGCACCGTGAAGAGCAGCAAGAGCTTTCAGGGCTGGGCCCTTCCTTGTGGGAGAAGGAGCCGGATGTTTGCCTTTTCAGCAAGAGGCATTGCCGCGGCCGAGCGCCATGACATATTGCGTCTCTGGGAAAGCACAGATCCCCACTGCTGTTGTGCCTGTAGATAGGGCGCCAAGGCACCGTGAAGAGCAGCAACAGCTTTCAGGGCTGGGCCCTTCCTTGTGGGAGAAGGAGCCGGACGTTTGCCTTTTCGGCAAGAGGCGCTGCCGCAGCCGAGCGCCATGAGATGTTGCGTCTCTGGGAAAGCACATATCCCCACTGCTAATGTGCCTGTAGATAGGGCGCCAAGGCACCGTGAAGAGCAGCAAGAGCTTTCAGGGTTGGGCCCTTCCTTGTGGGAGAAGGAGCCGGACGTTTGCCTTTTCAGCAAGAGGCACTGCCGCGGCCGAGAGCCATGACATATTGCGTCTCTGGGAAAGCACAGGTCCCCACTGCTGCTGTGCCTGTAGATAGGGTTCCAAGGTACAATGAAGAGCAGGAACAGCTTTCAGGGCTGGGCCCTTCCGTGTGGGAGAAGGAGCTGGACGTTTGCCTTTTCGGCAAGAGGCTGTGACGCGGCCGAGCGCCATGAGATGTTGCATCTCTGGGAAAGCACAGATCCGCACTGCTGCTGTGCCTGTAGATAGGGCGCCAAGGCACCGTGAAGAGCAGCAAGAGCTTTGAGGGCTGGGCCCTTCCTTGTGGGAGAAGGAGCCGGACGTTTGCCTTTTCGGCAAGAGGCTCTGCCGCGGCCGAGCGCCATGAGATGTTGCGTCTCTGGGAAAGCACAGATCCCCAGTGCTGTTGTGCCTGTAGATAGGGCGCCAAGGCACCATGAAGAGCAGCAACAGCTTTCAGGGCTGGGCCCTTCCTTGTGGGAGAAGGAGCCGGACGTTTGCCTTTTCGGCAAGAGGCTCTGCCGCGGCCAAACGCCATTAGATGTTGCGTCTCTGGGAAAGCACAGATCCCCACTGCTGCTGTGCCTGTAGATAGGGCGCCAAGGCACCGTGAAGAGCAGCAAGAGCTTTCAGGGCTGGGCCCTTCCTTGTGGGAGAAGGAGCCGGACGTTTGCCTTTTCGGCAAGAGGCTCTGCCGCGGCCGAGAGCCATGAGATGTTGCGTCTCTGGGAAAGCACAGATCCCCACTGCTGTTGTGCCTGTAGATAGGGCGCCAAGCATAAGTGAAGAGCAGCAAGAGCTTTCAGGGCTGGGCCCTTCCTTGTGGGAGAAGGAGCCGGACGTTTGCCTTTTCGGCAAGAGGCTCTGCCGCGGCCGAGCGCCATGAGATGTTGCGTCTCTGGGAAAGCACAGATCCCCACTGCTGCTGTGCCTGTAGATAGAGCGACAAGGCACCGTGAAGAGCAGCAACAGCTTTCAGGGCTGGGCCCTTCCTTGTGGGAGAAGGAGCCGGACGTTTGCCTTTTCGGCAAGAGGCTCTGCCGCAGCCGAGCGCCATGAGATGTTGCGTCTCTGGAAAAGCACAGATCCCCACTGCTGTTGTGCCTGTAGATAGGGCGCCAAGGCACCGTGACGAGCAGCAAGAGCTTTCAGGGCTGGGCCCTTCCTTGTGGGAGAAGGAGCCGGACGTTTGCCTTTTCGGCAAGAGGCTCTGCCGCGGCCGAGAGCCATGAGATGTTGCGTCTCTGGGAAAGCACAGATCCCCACTGCTGTTGTGCCTGTAGACAGGGCGCCAAGGCACCGTGAAGAGCAGCAAGAACTTTCAGGGCTGGGCCCTTCCTTGAGGGAGAAGGAGCCGGACATTTGCCTTTTCGGCAAGAGGCGCTGCCGCGGCCGAGCGCCATGAGATGTTGCGTCTCTGGGAAAGCACAGATCCCCACTGCTGCTGTGCCTGTAGATAGAGCGCCAAGGCACCGTGAAGAGCAGCAAGAGCTTTGAGGGCTGGGCCCTTCCTTGTGGGAGAAGGAGCCGGACGTTTGCCTTTTCGGCAAGAGGCTCTGCCGCGGCCGAGCGCCATGAGATATTGCGTCTCTGGGAAAGCACAGATCCCCACTGCTGTTGTGCCTGTAGATAGGGCGCCAAGGCACCGTGAAGAGCAGCAAGAGCTTTCAGGGCTGGGCCCTTCCTTGTGGGAGAAGGAGCCGGACGTTTGCCTTTTCAGCAAGAGGCACTGCCGCGGCCGAGCGCCATGACATATTGCGTCTCTGGGAAAGCACAGATCCCCACTGCTGTTGTGCCTGTAGATAGGGCGCCAAGGCACCGTGAAGAGCAGCAAGAGCTTTCAGGGCTGGGCCCTTCCTTGTGGGAGAAGGAGCCGGACGTTTGCCTTTTCGGCAAGAGGCGCTGCCGCAGCCGAGCGCCATGAGATGTTGCGTCTCTGGGAAAGCACATATCCCCACTGCTAATGTGCCTGTAGATAGGGCGCCAAGGCACCGTGAAGAGCAGCAACAGCTTTCAGGGCTGGGCCCTTCCTTGTGGGAGAAGAGCCGGACGTTTGCCTTTTCGGCAAGAGGCTCTCCCGTGGCCGAGCGCCATGAGATGTTGCGTCTCTGGGAAAGCACAGATCCCCACTGCTGCTGTGCCTGTAGATAGGGCGCCAAGGCACCGTGAAGAGCAGCAAGAGCTTTGAGGGCTGGGCCCTTCCTTGTGGGAGAAGGAGCCGGACTTTTGCCTTTTCGGCAAGAGGCTCTGCCGCGGCCGAGCGCCATGAGATGTTGCGTCTCTGGGAAAGCACAGATCCCCACTGCTGTTGTGCCTGTAGATAGGGCGCCAAGGCACCATGAAGAGCAGCAACAGCTTTCAGGGCTGGGCCCTTCCTTGTGGGAGAAGGAGCCGGACGTTTGCCTTTTCGGCAAGAGGCTCTGCCGCGGCCAAACGCCATTAGATGTTGCGTCTCTGGGAAAGCACAGATCCCCACTGCTGCTGTGCCTGTAGATAGGGCGCCAAGGCACCGTGAAGAGCAGCAAGAGCTTTCAGGGCTGGGCCCTTCCTTGTGGGAGAAGGAGCCGGACGTTTGCCTTATCGGCAAGAGGCTCTGCCGCGGCCGAGAGCCATGAGATGTTGCGTCTCTGGGAAAGCACAGATCCCCACTGCTGTTGTGCCTGTAGATAGGGCGCCAAGCATAAGTGAAGAGCAGCAAGAGCTTTCAGGGCTGGGCCCTTCCTTGTGGGAGAAGGAGCCGGACGTTTGCCTTTTCGGCAAGAGGCTCTGCCGCGGCCGAGCGCCATGAGATGTTGCGTCTCTGGGAAAGCACAGATCCCCACTGCTGCTGTGCCTGTAGATAGAGCGACAAGGCACCGTGAAGAGCAGCAACAGCTTTCAGGGCTGGGCCCTTCCTTGTGGGAGAATGAGCCGGACGTTTGCCTTTTCGGCAAGAGGCTCTGCCGCGGCCGAGCGCCATGAGATGTTGCGTCTCTGGGAAAGCACAGATCCCCACTGCTGTTGTGCCTGTAGATAGGGCACCAAGGCACCGTGAAGAGCAGCAAGAGCTTTCAGGGCTGGGCCCTTCCTTGTGGGAGAAGGAGCCGGACGTTTGCCTTATCGGCAAGAGGCTCTGCCGCGGCCGAGAGACATGTGATGTTGCGTCTCTGGAAAAGCACAGATCCCCACTGCTGTTGTGCCTGTAGATAGGGCGCCAAGCATAAGTGAAGAGCAGCAAGAGCTTTCAGGGCTGGGCCCTTCCTTGTGGGAGAAGGAGCCGGACGTTTGCCTTTTCAGCAAGAGGCTCTGCCGCGGCCGAGCGCCATGAGATGTTGCGTCTCTGGGAAAGCACAGATCCCCACTGCTGTTGTGCCTGTAGATAGGGCGCCAAGGCACCGTGAAGAGCAGCAACAGCTTTCAGGGCTGGGCCCTTCCTTGTGGGAGAAGGAGCCGGACGTTTGCCTTTTCGGCAAGAGGCGCTGCCGCGGCCGAGCGCCATGAGATGTTGCGTCTCTGGGAAAGCACAGATCCCCACTGCTGTTGTGCCTGTAGATAGGGCGCCAAGGCACCGTGAAGAGCAGCAACAGCTTTCAGGGCTGGGCCCTTCCTTGTGGGAGAAGGAGCCGGATGTTTGCCTTTTCGGCAAGAGGCTCTGCCGCGGCCGAGCGCCATGAGATGTTGCGTCTCTGGGAAAGCACAGATCCCCACTGCTGTTGTGCCTGTAGATAGGGCGCCAAGGCACCGTGAAGAGCAGCAAGAGCTTTCAGGGCTGGGCCCTTCCTTGTGGGAGAAGGAGCCGGACGTTTGCCTTTTCGGCAAGAGGCTCTGCCGCGGCCGAGCGCCATGAGATGTTGCGTCTCTGGGAAAGCACAGATCCCCACTGCTGTTGTGCCTGTAGATAGGGCGCCAAGGCACCGTGAAGAGCAGCAACAGCTTTCAGGGCTGGGCCCTTCCTTGTGGGAGAAGGAGCCGGACGTTTGCCTTTTCGGCAAGAGGCTCTGCCGCGGCCGAGAGCCATGAGATGTTGCGTCTCTGGGAAAGCACAGATCCCCACTGCTGTTGTGCCTGTAGATAGGGCGCCAAGCATAAGAGAAGAGCAGCAAGAGCTTTCAGGGCTGGGCCCTTCCTTGTGGGAGAAGGAGCCGGACGTTTGCCTTTTCAGCAAGAGGCTCTGCCGCGGCCGAGCGCCATGAGATGTTGCGTCTCTGGGAAAGCACAGATCCCCACTGCTGCTGTGCCTGTAGATAGAGCGACAAGGCACCGTGAAGAGCAGCAACAGCTTTCAGGGCTGGGCCCTTCCTTGTGGGAGAATGAGCCGGACGTTTGCCTTTTCGGCAAGAGGCTCTGCCGCGGCCGAGCGCCATGAGATGTTGCGTCTCTGGGAAAGCACAGATCCCCACTGCTGTTGTGCCTGTAGATAGGGCACCAAGGCACCGTGAAGAGCAGCAACAGCTTTCAGGGCTGGGCCCTTCCTTGTGGGAGAAGGAGCCGGACGTTTGCCTTTTCGGCAAGAGGCGATGCCGCGGCCGAGCGCCATGAGATGTTGCGTCTCTGGGAAAGCACAGATCCCCACTGCTGTTGTGCCTGTAGATAGGGCGCCAAGGCACCGTGAAGAGCAGCAAGAGCTTTCAGGGCTGGGCCCTTCCTTGTGGGAGAAGGAGCCGGACGTTTGCCTTTTCGGCAAGAGGCTCTGCCGCGGCCGAACGCCATGAGATGTTGCGTCTCTGGGAAAGCACAGATCCCCACTGCTGTTGTGACTGTAGATAGGGCGCCAAGGCACCGTGAAGAGCAGCAAGAGCTTTCAGGGCTGGGCCCTTCCTTGTGGGAGAAGGAGCCGGACGTTTGCCTTTTCGGCAAGAGGCTCTGCCGCGGACGAGCGCCATGAGATGTTGCGTCTCTGGGAAAGCACAGATCCCCACTGCTGTTGTGCCTGTAGATAGGGCGCCAAGGCACCGTGAAGAGCAGCAACAGCTTTCAGGGCTGGGCCCTTCCTTGTGGGAGAAGGAGCCGGACGTTTGCCTTTTCAGCAAGAGGCACTGCCGCGGCCGAGCGCTATGACATATTGCGTCTCTGGGAAAGCACAGATCCCCACTGCTGTTGTGCCTGTAGATAGGGCGCCAAGGCACCGTGAAGAGCAGCAAGAGCTTTCAGGGCTGGGCCCTTCCTTGTGGGAGAAGGAGCCGGACGTTTGCCTTTTCGGCAAGAGGCTCTGCCGCGGCCGAGAGCCATGAGATGTTGCGTCTCTGGGAAAGCACAAATCCCCACTGCTGTTGTGCCTGTAGATAGGGCGCCAAGCATAAGTGAAGAGCAGCAAGAGCTTTCAGGGCTGGGCCCTTCCTTGTGGGAGAAGGAGCCGGACGTTTGCCTTTTCGGCAAGAGGCTCTGCCGCGGCCGAGCGCCATGAGATGTTGCGTCTCTGGGAAAGCACAGATCCCCACTGCTGCTGTGCCTGTAGATAGAGCGACAAGGCACCGTGAAGAGCAGCAACAGCTTTCAGGGCTGGGCCCTTCCTTGTGGGAGAAGGAGCCGGACGTTTGCCTTTTCGGCAAGAGGCTCTGCCGCGGCCGAGCGCCATGAGATGTTGCGTCTCTGGAAAAGCACAGATCCCCACTGCTGTTGTGCCTGTAGATAGGGCGCCAAGGCACCGTGACGAGCAGCAAGAGCTTTCAGGGCTGGGCCCTTCCTTGTGGGAGAAGGAGCCGGACGTTTGCCTTTTCGGCAAGAGGCTCTGCCGCGGCCGAGAGCCATGAGATGTTGCGTCTCTGGGAAAGCACAGATCCCCACTGCTGTTGTGCCTGTAGACAGGGCGCCAAGGCACCGTGAAGAGCAGCAAGAACTTTCAGGGCTGGGCCCTTCCTTGAGGGAGAAGGAGCCGGACATTTGCCTTTTCGGCAAGAGGCGCTGCCGCGGCCGAGCGCCATGAGATGTTGCGTCTCTGGGAAAGCACAGATCCCCACTGCTGCTGTGCCTGTAGATAGAGCGCCAAGGCACCGTGAAGAGCAGCAAGAGCTTTCAGGGCTGGGCCCTTCCTTGTGGGAGAAGGAGCCGGACGTTTGCCTTTTCGGCAAGAGGCTCTGCCGCGGCCGAGCGCCATGAGATATTGCGTCTCTGGGAAAGCACAGATCCCCAGTGCTGTTGTGCCTGTAGATAGGGCGCCAAGGCACCGTGAAGAGCAGCAAGAGCTTTCAGGGCTGGGCCCTTCCTTGTGGGAGAAGGAGCCGGACGTTTGCCTTTTCAGCAAGAGGCACTGCCGCGGCCGAGCGCCATGACATATTGCGTCTCTGGGAAAGCACAGATCCCCACTGCTGTTGTGCCTGTAGATAGGGCGCCAAGGCACCGTGAAGAGCAGCAACATCTTTCAGGGCTGGGCCCTTCCTTGTGGGAGAAGGAGCCGGACGTTTGCCTTTTCGGCAAGAGGCGCTGCCGCAGCCGAGCGCCATGAGATGTTGCGTCTCTGGGAAAGCACATATCCCCACTGCTAATGTGCCTGTAGATAGGGCGCCAAGGCACCGTGAAGAGCAGCAACAGCTTTCAGGGCTGGGCCCTTCCTTGTGGGAGAAGAGCCGGACGTTTGCCTTTTCGGCAAGAGGCTCTCCCGTGGCCGAGCGCCATGAGATGTTGCGTCTCTGGGAAAGCACAGATCCCCACTGCTGCTGTGCCTGTAGATAGGGCGCCAAGGCACCGTGAAGAGCAGCAAGAGCTTTGAGGGCTGGGCCCTTCCTTGTGGGAGAAGGAGCCGGACGTTTGCCTTTTCGGCAAGAGGCTCTGCCGCGGCCGAGCGCCATGAGATGTTGCGTCTCTGGGAAAGCACAGATCCCCACTGCTGTTGTGCCTGTAGATAGGGCGCCAAGGCACCATGAAGAGCAGCAACAGCTTTCAGGGCTGGGCCCTTCCTTGTGGGAGAAGGAGCCGGACGTTTGCCTTATCGGCAAGAGGCTCTGCCGCGGCCAAACGCCATTAGATGTTGCGTCTCTGGGAAAGCACAGATCCCCACTGCTGCTGTGCCTGTAGATAGGGCGCCAAGGCACCGTGAAGAGCAGCAAGAGCTTTCAGGGCTGGGCCCTTCCTTGTGGGAGAAGGAGCCGGACGTTTGCCTTATCGGCAAGAGGCTCTGCCGCGGCCGAGAGCCATGAGATGTTGCGTCTCTGGGAAAGCACAGATCCCCACTGCTGTTGTGCCTGTAGATAGGGCGCCAAGCATAAGTGAAGAGCAGCAAGAGCTTTCAGGGCTGGGCCCTTCCTTGTGGGAGAAGGAGCCGGACGTTTGCCTTTTCGGCAAGAGGCTCTGCCGCGGCCGAGCGCCATGAGATGTTGCGTCTCTGGGAAAGCACAGATCCCCACTGCTGCTGTGCCTGTAGATAGAGCGACAAGGCACCGTGAAGAGCAGCAACAGCTTTCAGGGCTGGGCCCTTCCTTGTGGGAGAAGGAGCCGGACGTTTGCCTTTTCGGCAAGAGGCTCTGCCGCGGCCGAGCGCCATGAGATGTTGCGTCTCTGGGAAAGCACAGATCCCCACTGCTGTTGTGCCTGTAGATAGGGCACCAAGGCACCGTGAAGAACAGCAACAGCTTTCAGGGCTGGGCCCTTCCTTGTGGGAGAAGGAGCCGGACGTTTGCCTTTTCGGCAAGAGGCTGTGACGCGGCCGAGCGCCATGAGATGTTGCATCTCTGGGAAAGCACAGATCCGCACTGCTGCTGTGCCTGTAGATAGGGCGCCAAGGCACCGTGAAGAGCAGCAAGAGCTTTCAGGGCTGGGCCCTTCCTTGTGGGAGAAGGAGCCGGACGTTTACCTTTTCGGCAAGAGGCTCTGCCGCGGCCAAGCGCCATGAGATTTTGCGTCTCTGGGAAAGCACAGATCCCCACTGCTGCTGTGCCTGTAGATAGGGCGCCAAGGCACCGTGAAGAGCAGCAAGAGATTTCAGGGCTGGGCCCTTCCTTGTGGGAGAAGGAGCCGGATGTTTGCCTTTTCGGCAAGGGACAC
Organism: Harpia harpyja; assembly: GCF_026419915.1. Taxonomy (NCBI): domain Eukaryota; kingdom Metazoa; phylum Chordata; class Aves; order Accipitriformes; family Accipitridae; genus Harpia; species Harpia harpyja. The sequence continues at coordinate 22,987 of NW_026293280.1, read as the reverse complement.
TGCCGCGGCCGAGCGCCATGAGATGTTGCGTCTCTGGGAAAGCACAGATCCCCACTGCTGTTGTGCCTGTAGATAGGGCGCCAAGGCACCGTGAAGAGCAGCAAGAGCTTTCAGGGCTGGGCCCTTCCTTGTGGAAGAAGGAGCCGGACGTTTGCCTTTTCGGCAAGAGGCTCTGCCGCGGCCAAACGCCATGAGATGTTGCGTCTCTGGGAAAGCACAGATCCCCACTGCTGCTGTGCCTGTAGATAGGGCGCCAAGGCACCGTGAAGAGCAGCAAGAGCTTTCAGGGCTGGGCCCTTCCTTGTGGGAGAAGGAGCCGGACGTTTGCCTTATCGGCAAGAGGCTCTGCCGCGGCCGAGAGACATGTGATGTTGCGTCTCTGGAAAAGCACAGATCCCCACTGCTGTTGTGCCTGTAGATAGGGCGCCAAGCATAAGTGAAGAGCAGCAAGAGCTTTCAGGGCTGGGCCCTTCCTTGTGGGAGAAGGAGCCGGACGTTTGCCTTTTCAGCAAGAGGCTCTGCCGCGGCCGAGCGCCATGAGATGTTGCGTCTCTGGGAAAGCACAGATCCCCACTGCTGCTGTGCCTGTAGATAGAGCGACAAGGCACCGTGAAGAGCAGCAACAGCTTTCAGGGCTGGGCCCTTCCTTGTGGGAGAAGAAGCCGGACGTTTGCCTTTTCAGCAAGAGGCTCTGCCGCGGCCGAGCGCCATGAGATGTTGCGTCTCTGGGAAAGCACAGATCCCCACTGCTGTTGTGCCTGTAGATAGGGCGCCAAGGCACCGTGAAGAGCAGCAACAGCTTTCAGGGCTGGGCCCTTCCTTGTGGGAGAAGGAGCCGGACGTTTGCCTTTTCGGCAAGAGGCGCTGCCGCGGCCGAGCGCCATGAGATGTTGCGTCTCTGGGAAAGCACAGATCCCCACTGCTGTTGTGCCTGTAGATAGGGCGCCAAGGCACCGTGAAGAGCAGCAAGAGCTTTCAGGGCTGGGCCCTTCCTTGTGGGAGAAGGAGCCGGATGTTTGCCTTTTCGGCAAGAGGCTCTGCCGCGGCCGAGCGCCATGAGATGTTGCGTCTCTGGGAAAGCACAGATCCCCACTGCTGTTGTGCCTGTAGATAGGGCGCCAAGGCACCGTGAAGAGCAGCAAGAGCTTTCAGGGCTGGGCCCTTCCTTGTGGGAGAAGGAGCCGGACGTTTGCCTTTTCGGCAAGAGGCTCTGCCGCGGCCGAGTGCCATGAGATGTTGCGTCTCTGGGAAAGCACAGATCCCCACTGCTGTTGTGCCTGTAGATAGGGCACCAAGGCACCGTGAAGAGCAGCAACAGCTTTCAGGGCTGGGCCCTTCCTTGTGGGAGAAGGAGCCGGACGTTTGCCTTTTCGGCAAGAGGCTCTGCCGCGGCCGAGAGCCATGAGATGTTGCGTCTCTGGGAAAGCACAGATCCCCACTGCTGTTGTGACTGTAGATAGGGCGCCAAGGCACCGTGAAGAGCAGCAACAGCTTTCAGGGCTGGGCCCTTCCTTGTGGGAGAAGGAGCCGGACGTTTGCCTTTTCGGCAAGAGGCTCTGCCGCGGACGAGCGCCATGAGATGTTGCGTCTCTGGGAAAGCACAGATCCCCACTGCTGTTGTGCCTGTAGATAGGGCGCCAAGGCACCGTGAAGAGCAGCAACAGCTTTCAGGGCTGGGCCCTTCCTTGTGGGAGAAGGAGCCGGACGTTTGCCTTTTCAGCAAGAGGCACTGCCGCGGCCGAGCGCTATGACATATTGCGTCTCTGGGAAAGCACAGATCCCCACTGCTGTTGTGCCTGTAGATAGGGCGCCAAGGCACCGTGAAGAGCAGCAAGAGCTTTCAGGGCTGGGCCCTTCCTTGTGGGAGAAGGAGCCGGACGTTTGCCTTTTCGGCAAGAGGCGCTGCCGCAGCCGAGCGCCATGAGATGTTGCGTCTCTGGGAAAGCACATATCCCCACTGCTAATGTGCCTGTAGATAGGGCGCCAAGGCACCGTGAAGAGCAGCAACAGCTTTCAGGGCTGGTCCCTTCCTTGTAGGAGAAGAGCCGGACGTTTGCCTTTTCGGCAAGAGGCACTGCCGCGGCCGAGCGCAATGAGATGTTGCGTCTCTGGGAAAGCACAGATCCCCACTGCTGCTGTGCCTGTAGATAGGGCGCCAAGGCACCGTGAAGAGCAGCAAGGGCTTTTAGGGCTGGGCCCTTCCTTGTGGGAGAAGGAGCCGGACGTTTGCCTTTTCAGCAAGAGGCACTGCCGCGGCCGAGAGCCATGACATATTGCGTCTCTGGGAAAGCACAAATCCCCACTGCTGTTGTGCCTGTAGATAGGGCGCCAAGCATAAGTGAAGAGCAGCAAGAGCTTTCAGGGATGGGCCCTTCCTTGTGGGAGAAGGAGCCGGACGTTTACCTTTTCGGTAAGAGGCTCTGCCGCGGCCGAGCGCCATGAGATGTTGCGTCTCTGGGAAAGCACAGATCCCCAGTGCTGTTGTGCCTGTAGATAGGGTTCCAAGGTACAGTGAAGAGCAGGAACAGCTTTCAGGGCTGGGCCCTTCCGTGTGGGAGAAGGAGCCGGACGTTTGCCTTTTCAGCAAGAGGCTCTGCCGCGGCCGAGCGCCATGAGATGTTGCGTCTCTGGGAAAGCACAGATCCCCACTGCTGTTGTGCCTGTAGATAGGGCGCCAAGGCACCGTGAAGAGCAGCAACAGCTTTCAGGGCTGGGCCCTTCCTTGTGGGAGAAGGAGCCGGACGTTTGCCTTTTCGGCAAGAGGCGCTGCCGCGGCCGAGCGCCATGAGATGTTGCGTCTCTGGGAAAGCACAGATCCCCACTGCTGTTGTGCCTGTAGATAGGGCGCCAAGGCACCGTGAAGAGCAGCAAGAGCTTTCAGGGCTGGGCCCTTCCTTGTGGGAGAAGGAGCCGGATGTTTGCCTTTTCGGCAAGAGGCTCTGCCGCGGCCGAGCGCCATGAGATGTTGCGTCTCTGGGAAAGCACAGATCCCCACTGCTGTTGTGCCTGTAGATAGGGCGCCAAGGCACCGTGAAGAGCAGCAAGAGCTTTCAGGGCTGGGCCCTTCCTTGTGGGAGAAGGAGCCGGACGTTTGCCTTTTCGGCAAGAGGCGCTGCCTCGGCCGAGCGCCATGAGATGTTGCGTCTCTGGGAAAGCACAGATCCCCACTGCTGTTGTGCCTGTAGATAGGGCGCCAAGGCACTGTGAAGAACAGCAAGAGCTTTCAGGGCTGGGCCCTTCCTTGTGGGAGAAGGAGCCGGACGTTTGCCTTTTCGGCAAGAGGCTCTGCCGCGGCCGAGCGCCATGAGATGTTGCGTCTCTGGGAAAGCACAGATCCCCACTACTGCTGTGCCTGTAGACAGGGCGCCAAGGCACCGTGAAGAGCAGCAAGAGCTTTCAGGGCTGGGCCCTTCCTTGTGGGAGAAGGAGCCGGACGTTTGCCTTTTCGGCAAGAGGCTCTGCCGCGGCCGAGCGCCATGAGATGTTGCGTCTCTGGGAAAGCACAGATCCCCACTGCTGTTGTGCCTGTAGATAGGGCGCCAAGGCACCGTGAAGAGCAGCAAGAGCTTTCAGGGCTGGGCCCTTCCTTGTGGGAGAAGGAGCTGGATATTTGCCCTGCCGCGGCCGAGCGCCATGAGATGTTGCGTCTCTGGGAAAGCACAGATCCCCAGTGCTGTTGTGCCTGTAGATAGGGCGCCAAGGCACCGTGAAGAGCAGCAACAGCTTTCAGGGCTGGGCCCTTCCTTGTGGGAGAAGGAGGCGGACGTTTGCCTTTTCGGCAAGAGGCTCTGCCGTGGCCGTGCGCCATGAGATGTTGCGTCTCTGGGAAAGCACAGATCCCCACTGCTGCTGAGCCTGTAGATAGGGCGCCAAGGCACCGTGAAGAGCAGCAAGAGCTTTCAGGGCTGGGCCCTTCCTTGTGGGAGAAGGAGCCGGACGTTTGCCTTTTCAGCAAGAGGCACTGCCGCGGCCGAGCGCCATGACATATTGCGTCTCTGAGAAAGCACAGATCCCCACTGCTGTTGTGCCTGTAGATAGGGCGCCAAGGCACCGTGAAGAGCAGCAAGAGCTTTCAGGGCTGGGCCCTTCCTTGTGGGAGAAGGAGCCGGACGTTTGCCTTTTCGGCAAGAGGCTCTGCCGCGGCCGAGCGCCATGAGATGTTGCGTCTCTGGGAAAGCACAGATCCCCACTGCTGTTGTGCCTGTAGATAGGGCGCCAAGGCACCGTGAAGAGCAGCAAGAGCTTTCAGGGCTGGGCCCTTCCTTGTGGGAGAAGGAGCCGGACGTTTGCCTTTTCGGCAAGAGGCTCTGCCGCGGCCGAGCGCCATGAGATGTTGCGTCTCTGGGAAAGCACAGATCCCCACTGCTGTTGTGCCTGTAGGTAGGGTTCCAAGGCACCGTGAAGAGCAGCAAGAGCTTTCAGGGCTGGGCCCTTCCTTGTGGGAGAAGGAGCCGGACGTTTTCCTTTTCGGCAAGAGGCTCTGCCGCGGCCGAGCGCCATGAGATCTTGCGTCTCTGGGAAAGCACAGATCCCCACTGCTGCTGAGCCTGTAGATAGGGCGCCAAGGCACCGTGAAGAGCAGCAAGAGCTTTCAGGGCTGGGCCCTTCCTTGTGGGAGAAGGAGCCGGACGTTTGCCTTTTCAGCAAGAGGCACTGCCGCGGCCGAGCGCCATGACATATTGCGTCTCTGGGAAAGCACAGATCCCCACTGCTGTTGTGCCTGTAGATAGGGCGCCAAGGCACCGTGAAGAGCAGCAACAGCTTTCAGGGCTGGGCCCTTCCTTGTGGGAGAAGGAGCCGGACATTTGCCTTTTCGGCAAGAGGCTCTGCCGCGGCCGAGCGCCATGAGATGTTGCGTCTCTGGGAAAGCACAGATCCCCACTGCTGTTGTGCATGTAGATAGGGCACCAAGGCACCGTGAAGAGCAGCAAGAGCATTGAGGGCTGGGCCCTTCCTTGTGGGAGAAGGAGCCGGACGTTTGCCTTTTCGGCAAGAGGCTCTGCCACGGCCGAGCGCCATGACATATTGCGTCTCTGGGAAAGCACAGATCCGCACTGCTGTTGTGCCTGTAGATAGGGCGCCAAGGCACCGTGAAGAGCAGCAAGAGCTTTCAGGGCTGGGCCCTTCCTTGTGGAAGAAGGAGCCGGACGTTTGCCTTTTCGGCAAAAGGCTCTGCCGCGGCCAAACGCCATTAGATGTTGCGTCTCTGGGAAAGCACAGATCCCCACTGCTGCTGTGCCTGTAGATAGGGCGCCAAGGCACCGTGAAGAGCAGCAAGAGCTTTCAGGGCTGGGCCCTTCCTTGTGGGAGAAGGAGCCGGACGTTTGCCTTTTCGGCAAAAGGCTCTGCCGCGGCCGAGCGCCATGAGATGTTGCGTCTCTGGGAAAGCACAGATCCCCACTGCTGTTGTGCCTGTAGATAGGGCGCCAAGGCACCGTGAAGAGCAGCAACAGCTTTCAGGGCTGGGCCCTTCCTTGTGGGAGAAGGAGCCGGACGTTTGCCTTTTCGGCAAGAGGCGCTGCCGCGGCCGAGCGCCATGAGATGTTGCGTCTCTGGGAAAGCACAGATCCCCACTGCTGTTGTGCCTGTAGATAGGGCGCCAAGGCACCGTGAAGAGCAGCAAGAGCTTTCAGGGCTGGGCCCTTCCTTGTGGGAGAAGGAGCCGGATGTTTGCCTTTTCGGCAAGAGGCTCTGCCGCGGCCGAGCGCCATGAGATGTTGCATCTCTGGGAAAGCACAGATCCCCACTGCTGTTGTGCCTGTAGATAGGGCGCCAAGGCACCGTGAAGAGCAGCAAGAGCTTTCAGGGCTGGGCCCTTCCTTGTGGGAGAAGGTGCCGGACGTTTGCCTTTTCGGCAAGAGGCGCTGCCGCGGCCGAGCACCATGAGATGTTGCGTCTCTGGGAAAGCACAGATCCCCACTGCTGTTGTGCCTGTAGATAGGGCGCCAAGGCACTGTGAAGAACAGCAAGAGCTTTCAGGGCTGGGCCCTTCCTTGTGGGAGAAGGAGCCGGACGTTTGCCTTTTCGGCAAGAGGCTCTGCCGCGGCCGAGCGCCATGAGATGTTGCGTCTCTGGGAAAGCACAGATCCCCACTACTGCTGTGCCTGTAGACAGGGCGCCAAGGCACCGTGAAGAGCAGGAAGAGCTTTCAGGGCTGGGCCCTTCCTTGTGGGAGAAGGAGCCGGACGTTTGCCTTTTCGGCAAGAGGCTCTGCCGCGGCCGAGCGCCATGAGATGTTGCGTCTCTGGGAAAGCACAGATCCCCACTGCTGTTGTGCCTGTAGATAGGGCGCCAAGGCACCGTGAAGAGCAGCAAGAGCTTTCAGGGCTGGGCCCTTCCTTGTGGGAGAAGGAGCTGGATATTTGCCCTGCCGCGGCCGAGCGCCATGAGATGTTGCGTCTCTGGGAAAGCACAGATCCCCACTGCTGCTGAGCCTGTAGATAGGGCGCCAAGGCACCGTGAAGAGCAGCAAGAGCTTTCAGGGCTGGGCCCTTCCTTGTGGGAGAAGGAGCCGGACGTTTGCCTTTTCAGCAAGAGGCACTGCCGCGGCCGAGCGCCATGACATATTGCGTCTCTGAGAAAGCACAGATCCCCAGTGCTGTTGTGCCTGTAGATAGGGCGCCAAGGCACCGTGAAGAGCAGCAAGAGCTTTCAGGGCTGGGCCCTTCCTTGTTGGAGAAGGAGCCGGACGTTTGCCTTTTCGGCAAGAGGCTCTGCCGCGGCCGAGCGCCATGAGATGTTGCGTCTCTGGGAAAGCACAGATCCCCACTGCTGTTGTGCCTGTAGATAGGGCGCCAAGGCACCGTGAAGAGCAGCAAGAGCTTTCAGGGCTGGGCCCTTCCTTGTGGGAGAAGGAGCCGGACATTTGCCTTTTCGGCAAGAGGCTCTGCCGCGGCCGAGCGCCATGAGATGTTGCGTCTCTGGGAAAGCACAGATCCCCACTGCTGTTGTGCCTGTAGGTAGGGTTCCAAGGCACCGTGAAGAGCAGCAAGAGCTTTCAGGGCTGGGCCCTTCCTTGTGGGAGAAGGAGCCGGACGTTTGCCTTTTCGGCAAGAGGCTCTGCCGCGGCCGAGCGCCATGAGATCTTGCGTCTCTGGGAAAGCACAGATCCCCACTGCTGCTGAGCCTGTAGATAGGGCGCCAAGGCACCGTGAAGAGCAGCAAGAGCTTTCAGGGCTGGGCCCTTCCTTGTGGGAGAAGGAGCCGGACGTTTGCCTTTTCAGCAAGAGGCACTGCCGCGGCCGAGCGCCATGACATATTGCGTCTCTGGGAAAGCACAGATCCCCACTGCTGTTGTGCCTGTAGATAGGGCGCCAAGGCACCGTGAAGAGCAGCAACAGCTTTCAGGGCTGGGCCCTTCCTTGTGGGAGAAGGAGCCGGACGTTTGCCTTTTCGGCAAGAGGCTCTGCCGCGGCCGAGCGCCATGAGATGTTGCGTCTCTGGGAAAGCACAGATCCCCACTGCTGTTGTGCATGTAGATAGGGCACCAAGGCACCGTGAAGAGCAGCAAGAGCATTGAGGGCTGGGCCCTTCCTTGTGGGAGAAGGAGCCGGACGTTTGCCTTTTCGGCAAGAGGCTCTGCCGAGGCCGAGCGCCATGACATATTGCGTCTCTGGGAAAGCACAGATCCCCAGTGCTGTTGTGCCTGTAGATAGGGCGACAAGGCACCGTGAAGAGCAGCAACAGCTTTCAGGGCTGGGCCCTTCCGTGTGGGAGAAGGAGCTGGACGTTTGCCTTTTCGGCAAGAGGCTCTGCCGCGGCCGAGCGCCATGAGATGTTGCATCTCTGGGAAAGCACAGATCCCCACTGCTGCTGTGCCTGTAGATAGGGCACCAAGGCACCGTGAAGAGCAGCAACAGCTTTCAGGGCTGGGCCCTTCCTTGTGGGAGAAGGAGCCGGACGTTTACCTCTTCGGCAAGGGACTCTGCCGTGGCCGAGCGCCATGAGATGTTGCGTCTCTGGGAAAGCACAGATCCCCAGTGCTGTTGTGCCTGTAGATAGGGCGCCAAGGCACCGTGAAGAGCAGCAACAGCTTTCAGGGCTGGGCCCTTCCTTGTGGGAGAAGGAGCCGGACGTTTGCCTTTTCGGCAAGAGGCTCTGCCGCGGCCGAGCGCCATGAGATGTTGCGTCTCTGGGAAAGCACAGATCCCCACTGCTGTTGTGCCTGTAGATAGGGCGCCAAGGCACCGTGAAGAGCAGCAACAGCTTTCAGGGCTGGGCCCTTCCTTGTGGGAGAAGGAGCCGGACGTTTGCCTTTTCGGCAAGAGGCTCTTCCGCGGCCAAGAGCCATGAGATGTTGCGTCTCTGGGAAAGCACAGATCACCACTGCTGCTGTGCCTGTAGATAGAGCGCCAAGGCACCCTGAAGAGCAGCAAGAGCTTTCAGGGCTGGGCCCTTCCTTGTGGGAGAATGAGCCGGACGTTTGCCTTTTCAGCAAGAGGCACTGCCGCGGCCAAAAGCCATTAGATGTTGCGTCTCTGGGAAAGCACAGATCCCCACTGCTGTTGTGCCTGTAGATAGGGCGCCAAGGCACCGTGAAGAGCAGCAACAGCTTTCAGGGCTGGGCCCTTCCTTGTGGGAGAAGGAGCCGGACGTTTGCCTTTTCGGCAAGAGGATCTGCCGCGGCCGAGAGCCATGAGATGTTGCGTCTCTGGGAAAGCACAGATCCCCACTGCTGTTGTGCCTGTAGATAGGGCGCCAAGGCACCGTGAAGAGCAGCAACAGCTTTCAGGGCTGGGCCCTTCCTTGTGGGAGAAGGAGCCGGACGTTTGCCTTTTCGGCAAGAGGCTCTGCCGCGGCCAAACGCCATTAGATGTTGCGTCTCTGGGAAAGCACAGATCCCCACTGCTGTTGTGCCTGTAGATAGGGCGCCAAGGCACCATGAAGAGCAGCAAGAGCCTTCAGGGCTGGGCCCTTCCTTGTGGGAGAAGGAGCCGGACGTTTGCCTTTTCGGCAAGAGGCTCTGCCGCGGCCGAGCGCCATGAGATGTTGCGTCTCTGGGAAAGCACAGATCCCCACTGCTGCTGTGCCTGTAGATAGAGCGCCAAGGCACCGTGAAGAGCAGCAACAGCTTTCAGGGCTGGGCCCTTCCTTGTGGGAGAAGGAGCCGGACGTTTGCCTTTTCGGCAAGAGGCTCTGCCGCGGCCGAGCGCCATGAGATGTTGCGTCTCTGGGAAAGCACAGACCCCACTGCTAATGTGCCTGTAGATAGGGCGCCAAGCATAAGTGAAGAGCAGCAAGAGCTTTCAGGGCTGGGCCCTTCCTTGTGGGAGAAGGAGCCGGACGTTTGCATTTTCAGCAAGAGGCACTGCCGCGGCCGAGCGCCATGACATATTGCGTCTCTGGGAAAGCACAGATCCCCAGTGCTGTTGTGCCTGTAGATAGGGCGCCAAGGCACCGTGAAGAGCAGCAACAGCTTTCAGGGCTGTGCCCTTCCGTGTGGGAGAAGGAGCCGGACGTTTACCTTTTCGGCAAGAGGCTCTGCCGCGGCCGAGCGCCATGAGATGTTGCGTCTCTGGGAAAGCACAGATCCCCACTGCTGCTGTGCCTGTAGATAGGGCGCCAAGGCACCGTGAAGAGCAGCAAGAGCTTTCAGGGCTGGGCCCTTCCTTGTGGGAGAAGGAGCCGGACGTTTGCCTTTTCGGCAAGAGGCTCTGCCGCGGCCGAGAGCCATGAGATGTTGCGTCTCTGGGAAAGCACAGATCCCCACTGCTGTTGTGCCTGTAGACAGGGCGCCAAGGCACCGTGAAGAGCAGCAAGAACTTTCAGGGCTGGGCCCTTCCTTGAGGGAGAAGGAGCCGGACATTTGCCTTTTCGGCAAGAGGCGCTGCCGCGGCCGAGCGCCATGAGATGTTGCGTCTCTGGGAAAGCACAGATCCCCACTGCTGCTGTGCCTGTAGATAGAGCGCCAAGGCACCGTGAAGAGCAGCAAGAGCTTTGAGGGCTGGGCCCTTCCTTGTGGGAGAAGGAGCCGGACGTTTGCCTTTTCGGCAAGAGGCTCTGCCGCGGCCGAGCGACATGAGATATTGCGTCTCTGGGAAAGCACAGATCCCCACTGCTGTTGTGCCTGTAGACAGGGCGCCAAGGCACCGTGAAGAGCAGCAAGAGCTTTCAGGGCTGGGCCCTTCCTTGTGGGAGAAGGAGCCGGACGTTTGCCTTTTCGGCAAGAGGCGCTGCCGCAGCCGAGCGCCATGAGATGTTGCGTCTCTGGGAAAGCACATATCCACACTGCTAATGTGCCTGTAGATAGGGCGCCAAGGCACCGTGAAGAGCAGCAACAGCTTTCAGGGCTGGTCCCTTCCTTGTAGGAGAAGAGCCGGACGTTTGCCTTTTCGGCAAGAGGCTCTGCCGCGGCCGAGCGCAATGAGATGTTGCGTCTCTGGGAAAGCACAGATCCCCACTGCCTCTGTGCCTGTAGATAGGGCGCCAAGGCACCGTGAAGAGCAGCAAGAGCTTTCAGGGCTGGGCCCTTCCTTGTGGGAGAAGGAGCCGGACGTTTGCCTTTTCAGCAAGAGGCACTGCCGCGGCCGAGCGCCATGACATATTGCGTCTCTGGGAAAGCACAGATCCCCACTGCTGCTGTGCCTGTAGATAGGGTTCCAAGGTACAGTGAAGAGCAGGAACAGCTTTCAGGGCTGGGCCCTTCCGTGTGGGAGAAGGAGCTGGACGTTTGCCTTTTCGGCAAGAGGCTGTGACGCGGCCGAGCGCCATGAGATGTTGCATCTCTGGGAAAGCACAGATCCGCACTGCTGCTGTGCCTGTAGATAGGGCGCCAAGGCACCGTGAAGAGCAGCAAGAGCTTTGAGGGCTGGGCCCTTCCTTGTGGGAGAAGGAGCCGGACGTTTGCCTTTTCGGCAAGAGGCTCTGCCGCGGCCGAGCGCCATGAGATGTTGCGTCTCTGGGAAAGCACAGATCCCCAGTGCTGTTGTGCCTGTAGATAGGGCGCCAAGGCACCATGAAGAGCAGCAACAGCTTTCAGGGCTGGGCCCTTCCTTGTGGGAGAAGGAGCCGGACGTTTGCCTTTTCGGCAAGAGGCTCTGCCGCGGCCAAACGCCATTAGATGTTGCGTCTCTGGGAAAGCACAGATCCCCACTGCTGCTGTGCCTGTAGATAGGGCGCCAAGGCACCGTGAAGAGCAGCAAGAGCTTTCAGGGCTGGGCCCTTCCTTGTGGGAGAAGGAGCCGGACGTTTGCCTTATCGGCAAGAGGCTCTGCCGCGGCCGAGAGCCATGAGATGTTGCGTCTCTGGGAAAGCACAGATCCCCACTGCTGTTGTGCCTGTAGATAGGGCGCCAAGCATAAGTGAAGAGCAGCAAGAGCTTTCAGGGCTGGGCCCTTCCTTGTGGGAGAAGGAGCCGGACGTTTGCCTTTTCGGCAAGAGGCGCTGCCGCGGCCGAGCGCCATGAGATGTTGCGTCTCTGAGAAAGCACAGATCCCCACTGCTGTTGTGCCTGTAGATAGGGCGCCAAGGCACCGTGAAGAGCAGCAAGAGCTTTCAGGGCTGGGCCCTTCCTTGTGGGAGAAGGAGCCGGATGTTTGCCTTTTCGGCAAGAGGCTCTGCCGCGGCCGAGCGCCATGAGATGTTGCGTCTCTGGGAAAGCACAGATCCCCACTGCTGTTGTGCCTGTAGATAGGGCGCCAAGGCACCGTGAAGAGCAGCAAGAGCTTTCAGGGCTGGGCCCTTCCTTGTGGGAGAAGGAGCCGGACGTTTGCCTTTTCGGCAAGAGGCTCTGCCGTGGCCGAGCGCCATGAGATGTTGCGTCTCTGGGAAAGCACAGATCCCCACTGCTGTTGTGCCTGTAGATAGGGCGCCAAGGCACCGTGAAGAGCAGCAAGAGCTTTCAGGGCTGGGCCCTTCCTTGTGGGAGAAGGAGCCAGACGTTTGCCTTTTCAGCAAGAGGCACTGCCGCGGCCGAGCGCCATGACATATTGCGTCTCTGGGAAAGAACAGATCCCCACTGCTGTTGTGCCTGTAGATAGGGCGCCAAGGCACCGTGAAGAGCAGCAAGAGCTTTCAGGGCTGGGCCCTTCCTTGTGGGAGAAGGAGCCGGACGTTTGCCTTTTCGGCAAGAGGCGCTGCCGCAGCCGAGCGCCATGAGATGTTGCGTCTCTGGGAAAGCACATATCCCCACTGCTAATGTGCCTGTAGATAGGGCGCCAAGGCACCGTGAAGAGCAGCAACAGCTTTCAGGGCTGGGCCCTTCCTTGTAGGAGAAGAGCCGGACGTTTGCCTTTTCGGCAAGAGGCTCTGCCGCGGCCGAGAGCCATGAGATGTTGCGTCTCTGGGAAAGCACAGATCCCCACTGCTGCTGTGCCTGTAGATAGGGCGCCAAGGCACCGTGAAGAGCAGCAAGGGCTTTCAGGGCTGGGCCCTTCCTTGTGGGAGAAGGAGCCGGACGTTTGCCTTTTCAGCAAGAGGCACTGCCGCGGCCGAGAGCCATGACATATTGTGTCTCTGGGAAAGCACAGATCCCCACTGCTGTTGTGCCTGTAGATAGGGCGCCAAGCATAAGTGAAGAGCAGCAAGAGCTTTCAGGGATGGGCCCTTCCTTGTGGGAGAAGGAGCCGGACGTTTGCCTTTTCGGCAAGAGGCTCTGCCGCGGCCGAGCGCCATGAGATGTTGCGTCTCTGGGAAAGCACAGATCCCCAGTGCTGTTGTGCCTGTAGATAGGGCGACAAGGCACCGTGAAGAGCAGCAACAGCTTTCAGGGCTGGGCCCTTCCGTGTGGGAGAAGGAGCTGGACGTTTGCCTTTTCGGCAAGAGGCTGTGACGCGGCCGAGCGCCATAAGATGTTGCATCTCTGGGAAAGCACAGATCCGCACTGCTGCTGTGCCTGTAGATAGGGCGCCAAGGCACCGTGAAGAGCAGCAAGAGCTTTCAGGGCTGGGCCCTTCCTTGTGGGAGAAGGAGCCGGACGTTTACCTTTTCGGCAAGAGGCTCTGCCGCGGCCAAGCGCCATGAGATTTTGCGTCTCTGGGAAAGCACAGATCCCCACTGCTGCTGTGCCTGTAGATAGGGCGCCAAGGCACCGTGAAGAGCAGCAAGAGATTTCAGGGCTGGGCCCTTCCTTGTGGGAGAAGGAGCCGGACGTTTGCCTTTTCGGCAAGGGACACTGCCGCGGCCGAGCGCCATGAGATGTTGCGTCTCTGGGAAAGCACAGATCCCCACTGCTGTTGTGCCTGTAGATAGGGCGCCAAGGCACCGTGAAGAGCAGCAAGAGCTTTCAGGGCTGGGCCCTTCCTTGTGGAAGAAGGAGCCGGACGTTTGCCTTTTCGGCAAGAGGCTCTGCCGCGGCCAAACGCCATTAGATGTTGCGTCTCTGGGAAAGCACAGATCCCCACTGCTGCTGTGCCTGTAGATAGGGCGCCAAGGCACCGTGAAGAGCAGCAAGAGCTTTCAGGGCTGGGCCCTTCCTTGTGGGAGAAGGAGCCGGACGTTTGCCTTATCGGCAAGAGGCTCTGCCGCGGCCGAGAGACATGTGATGTTGCGTCTCTGGAAAAGCACAGATCCCCACTGCTGTTGTGCCTGTAGATAGGGCGCCAAGCATAAGTGAAGAGCAGCAAGAGCTTTCAGGGCTGGGCCCTTCCTTGTGGGAGAAGGAGCCGGACGTTTGCCTTTTCAGCAAGAGGCTCTGCCGCGGGCCGAGCGCCATGAGATGTTGCGTCTCTGGGAAAGCACAGATCCCCACTGCTGCTGTGCCTGTAGATAGAGCGACAAGGCACCGTGAAGAGCAGCAACAGCTTTCAGGGCTGGGCCCTTTCCTTGTGGGAGAAGGAGCCGGACGTTTGCCTTTTCGGCAAGAGGCTCTGCCGCGGCCGAGCGCCATGAGATGTTGCGTCTCTGGGAAAGCACAGATCCCCAGTGCTGTTGTGCCTGTAGATAGGGCGCCAAGGCACCGTGAAGAGCAGCAACAGCTTTCAGGGCTGGGCCCTTCCTTGTGGGAGAAGGAGCCGGACGTTTGCCTTTTCGGCAAGAGGCGCTGCCGCGGCCGAGCGCCATGAGATGTTGCGTCTCTGGGAAAGCACAGATCCCCACTGCTGTTGTGCCTGTAGATAGGGCGCCAAGGCACCGTGAAGAGCAGCAAGAGCTTTCAGGGCTGGGCCCTTCCTTGTGGGAGAAGGAGCCGGATGTTTGCCTTTTCGGCAAGAGGCTCTGCCGCGGCCGAGCGCCATGAGATGTTGCGTCTCTGGGAAAGCACAGATCCCCACTACTGCTGTGCCTGTAGACAGGGCGCCAAGGCACCGTGAAGAACAGCAAGAGCTTTCAGAGCTGGGCCCTTCCTTGTGGGAGAAGGAGCCGGACGTTTGCCTTTTCGGCAAGAGGCTCTGCCGCGGCCGAGCGCCATGAGATGTTGCGTCTCTGGGAAAGCACAGATCCCCACTGCTGTTGTGCCTGTAGGTAGGGCGCCAAGGCACCGTGAAGAGCAGCAAGAGCTTTCAGGGCTGGGCCCTTCCTTGTGGGAGAAGGAGCTGGATATTTGCCCTGCCGCGGCCGAGCGCCATGAGATGTTGCGTCTCTGGGAAAGCACAGATCCCCAGTGCTGTTGTGCCTGTGGATAGGGGCGCCAAGGCACCGTGAAGAGCAGCAACAGCTTTCAGGGCTGGGCCCTTCCTTGTGGGAGAAGGAGGCGGACGTTTGCCTTTTCGGCAAGAGGCTCTGCCGTGGCCGAGCGCCATGAGATGTTGCGTCTCTGGGAAAGCACAGATCCCCCACTGCTGCTGAGCCTGTAGATAGGGCACCAAGGCACCGTGAAGAGCAGCAAGAGCTTTCAGGGCTGGGCCCTTCCTTGTGGGAGAAGGAGCCGGACGTTTGCCTTTTCAGCAAGAGGCACTGCCCGCGGCCGAGCGCCATGACATATTGCGTCTCTGGGAAAGCACAGATCCCCACTGCTGTTGTGCCTGTAGATAGGGCGCCAAGGCACCGTGAAGAGCAGCAAGAGCTTTCAGGGCTGGGCCCTTCCTTGTGGGAGAAGGAGCCGGACGTTTGCCTTTTCGGCAAGAGGCTCTGCCGCGGCCGAGCGCCATGAGATGTTGCGTCTCTGGGAAAGCACAGATCCCCACTGCTGTTGTGCATGTAGATAGGGCACCAAGGCACCGTGAAGAGCAGCAAGAGCATTGAGGGCTGGGCCCTTCCTTGTGGGAGAAGGAGCCGGACGTTTGCCTTTTCGGCAAGAGGCTCTGCCGAGGCCGAGCGCCATGAGATGTTGCGTCTCTGGGAAAGCACAGATCCCCACTGCTGCTGTGCCTGTAGATAGGGCACCAAGGCACCGTGAAGAGCAGCAACAGCTTTCAGGGCTGGGGCCCTTCCTTGTGGGAGAAGGAGCCGGACGTTTACCTCTTCGGCAAGGGGCTCTGCCGCGGCCGAGCGCCATGAGATGTTGCGTCTCTGGGAAAGCACAGATCCCCACTGCTTTTGTGCCTGTAGATAGGGCGCCAAGGCACCGTGAAGAGCAGCAACAGCTTTCAGGGCTGGGCCCTTCCTTGTGGGAGAAGGAGCCGGACGTTTGCCTTTTCGGCAAGAGGCTCTGCCGCGGCCGAGCGCCATGAGATGTTGCGTCTCTGGGAAAGCACAGATCCCCACTTCTGTTGTGCCTGTAGATAGGGCGCCAAGGCACCGTGAAGAGCAGCAAGAGCTTTCAGGGCTGGGCCCTTCCTTGTGGGAGAAGAGCCGGACGTTTGCCTTTTCGGCAAGAGGCTCTGCCGCTGACAAACGCCATTAGATGTTGCGTCTCTGGGAAAGCACAGATCCCCACTGCTGCTGTGCCTGTAGATAGGGCGCCAAGGCACCCTGAAGAGCAGCAAGAGCTTTCAGGGCTGGGCCCTTCCTTGTGGGAGAAGGAGCCGGACGTTTGCCTTTTCAGCAAGAGGCACTGCCGCGGCCAAAAGCCATTAGACGTTGCGTCTCTGGGAAGGCACAGATCCCCACTGCTGTTGTGCCTGTAGATAGGGCGCCAAGGCACCGTGAAGAGCAGCAACAGCTTTGAGGGCTGGGCCCTTCCTTGTGGGAGAAGGAGGCGGACGTTTGCCTTTTCGGCAAGAGGATCTGCCGCGGCCGAGCGCCATGAGATGTTGCGTCTCTGGGAAAGCACAGATCCCCACTGCTGTTGTGCCTGTAGATAGGGCGCCAAGGCACCGTGAAGAGCAGCAAGAGCTTTCAGGGCTGGGCCCTTCCTTGTGGGAGAAGGAGCCGGACGTTTGCCTTTTCGGCAAGAGGCTCTGCCGCGGCCGAGCGCCATGAGATGTTGCGTCTCTGGGAAAGCACAGATCCCCACTACTGCTGTGCCTGTAGACAGGGCGCCAAGGCACCGTGAAGAGCAGCAAGAGCTTTCAGGGCTGGGCCCTTCCTTGTGGGAGAAGGAGCCGGACGTTTTCCTTTTCAGCAAGAGGCTCTGCCGCGGCCGAGCGCCATGAGATGTTGCGTCTCTGGGAAAGCACAGATCCCCACTGCTGTTGTGCCTGTAGATAGGGCGCCAAGGCACCGTGAAGAGCAGCAAGAGCTTTCAGGGCTGGGCCCTTCCTTGTGGGAGAAGGAGCTGGATGTTTGCCCTGCCGCGGCCGAGCGCCATGAGATGTTGCGTCTCTGGAAAGCACAGATCCCCACTGCTGTTGTGCCTGTAGATAGGGCGCCAAGGCACCGTGAAGAGCAGCAACAGCTTTCAGGGCTGGGCCCTTCCTTGTGGGAGAAGGAGGGCGGGACGTTTGCCTTTTCGGCAAGAGGCTCTGCCGTGGCCGAGCGCCATGAGATGTTGCGTCTCTGGGAAAGCACAGATCCCCACTGCTGCTGAGCCTGTAGATAGGGCGCCAAGGCACCGTGAAGAGCAGCAAGAGCTTTCAGGGCTGGGCCCTTCCTTGTGGGAGAAGGAGCCGGACGTTTGCCTTTTCAGCAAGAGGCACTGCCGCGGCCGAGCGCCATGACATATTGCGTCTCTGAGAAAGCACAGATCCCCAGTGCTGTTGTGCCTGTAGATAGGGCGCCAAGGCACCGTGAAGAGCAGCAAGAGCTTTCAGGGCTGGGCCCTTCCTTGTGGGAGAAGGAGCCGGACGTTTGCCTTTTCGGCAAGAGGCTCTGCCGCGGCCGAGCGCCATGAGATGTTGCGTCTCTGGGAAAGCACAGATCCCCACTGCTGTTGTGCCTGTAGATAGGGCGCCAAGGCACCGTGAAGAGCAGCAAGAGCTTTCAGGGCTGGGCCCTTCCTTGTGTTAGAAGGAGCCGGACGTTTGCCTTTTTCGGCAAGAGGCTCTGCCGCGGCCGAGCGCCATGAGATGTTGCGTCTCTGGGAATGCACAGATCCCCACTGCTGTTGTGCCTGTAGATAGGGCACCAAGGCACCGTGAAGAGCAGCAAGAGCATTGAGGGCTGGGCCCTTCCTTGTGTTAGAAGGAGCCGGACGTTTGCCTTTTTCGGCAAGGGGCACTGCCGCGGCCGAGCGCCATGACATATTGCGTCTCTGGGAAAGCACAGATCCCCCACTGCTGTTGTGCCTGTAGATAGGGCGACAAGGCACCGTGAAGAGCAGCAACAGCTTTCAGGGCTGGGCCCTTCCGTGTGGGAGAAGGAGCTGGACGTTTGCCTTTTCGGCAAGAGGCTCTGCCGAGGCCGAGCGCCATGAGATGTTGCATCTCTGGGAAAGCACAGATCCCCACTGCTGCTGTGCCTGTAGATAGGGCACCAAGGCACCGTGAAGAGCAGCAACAGCTTTCAGGGCTGGGCCCTTCCTTGTGGGAGAAGGAGCCGGACGTTTACCTCTTCGGCAAGGGGCTCTGCCGTGGCCGAGCGCCATGAGATGTTGCGTCTCTGGGAAAGCACAGATCCCCAGTGCTGTTGTGCCTGTAGATAGGGCGCCAAGGCACCGTGAAGAGCAGCAACAGCTTTCAGGGCTGGGCCCTTCCTTGTGGGAGAAGGAGCCGGACGTTTGCCTTTTCGGCAAGAGGCTCTGCCGCGGCCGAGCGCCATGAGATGTTGCGTCTCTGGGAAAGCACAGATCCCCACTGCTGTTGTGCCTGTAGATAGGGCGCCAAGGCACCGTGAAGAGCAGCAAGAGCTTTGAGGGCTGGGCCCTTCCTTGTAGGAGAAGAGCCGGACGTTTGCCTTTTCGGCAAGAGGGCTCTGCCGCGGCCAAACGCCATTAGATGTTGCGTCTCTGGGAAAGCACAGATCCCCACTGCTGTTGTGCCTGTAGATAGAGCGCCAAGGCACCCTGAAGAGCAGCAAGAGCTTTCAGGGCTGGGCCCTTCCTTGTGGGAGAATGAGCCGGACGTTTGCCTTTTCAGCAAGAGGCACTGCCGCGGCCGAGCGCCATGACATATTGCGTCTCTGGGAAAGCACAGATCCCCAGTGCTGTTGTGCCTGTAGATAGGGCGCCAATGCACCGTGAAGAGCAGCAACAGCTTTCAGGGCTGTGCCCTTCCGTGTGGGAGAAGGAGCCGGACGTTTGCCTTTTCGGCAAGAGGCTCTGCCGCGGCCGAGCGCCATGAGATGTTGCGTCTCTGGGAAAGCACAGATCCCCACTGCTGTTTTGCCTGTAGATAGGGCGCCAAGGCACCGTGAAGAGCAGCAAGAGCTTTCAGGGCTGGGCCCTTCCTTGTGGGAGAAGGAGCTGGATGTTTGCCCTGCCGCGGCCGAGCGCCATGAGATGTTGCGTCTCTGGAAAGCACAGATCCCCACTGCTGTTGTGCCTGTAGATAGGGCGCCAAGGCACCGTGAAGAGCAGCAACAGCTTTCAGGGCTGGGGCCCTTCCTTGTGGGAGAAGGAGGCGGACGTTTGCCTTTTCGGCAAGAGGCTCTGCCGTGGCCGAGCGCCATGAGATGTTGCGTCTCTGGGAAAGCACAGATCCCCACTGCTGCTGAGCCTGTAGATAGGGCGCCAAGGCACCGTGAAGAGCAGCAAGAGCTTTCAGGGCTGGGCCCTTCCTTGTGTTAGAAGGAGCCGGACGTTTGCCTTTTCGGCAAGAGGCTCTGCCGCGGCCGAGCGCCATGAGATGTTGCGTCTCTGGGAAAGCACAGATCCCCACTGCTGTTGTGCCTGTAGATAGGGCACCAAGGCACCGTGAAGAGCAGCAAGAGCATTGAGGGCTGGGCCCTTCCTTGTGTTAGAAGGAGCCGGACGTTTGCCTTTTCGGCAAGGGGCACTGCCCGCGGCCGAGCGCCATGAGATGTTGCGTCTCTGGGAAAGCACAGATCCCCACTGCTGTTGTGCCTGTAGATAGGGCGACAAGGCACCGTGAAGAGCAGCAACAGCTTTCAGGGCTGGGCCCTTCCTTGTGGGAGAAGGAGCTGGACGTTTGCCTTTTCGGCAAGAGGCTCTGCCGAGGCCGAGCGCCATGAGATGTTGCATCTCTGGGAAAGCACAGATCCCCACTGCTGCTGTGCCTGTAGATAGGGCACCAAGGCACCGTGAAGAGCAGCAACAGCTTTCAGGGCTGGGCCCTTCCTTGTGGGAGAAGGAGCCGGACGTTTACCTCTTCGGCAAGGGGCTCTGCCGTGGCCGAGCGCCATGAGAATGTTGCGTCTCTGGGAAAGCACAGATCCCCAGTGCTGTTGTGCCTGTAGATAGGGCGCCAAGGCACCGTGAAGAGCAGCAACAGCTTTCAGGGCTGGGCCCTTCCTTGTGGGAGAAGGAGCCGGACGTTTGCCTTTTCGGCAAGAGGCTCTGCCGCGGCCGAGCGCCATGAGATGTTGCGTCTCTGGGAAAGCACAGATCCCCACTGCTGTTGTGCCTGTAGATAGGGCGCCAAGGCACCGTGAAGAGCAGCAAGAGCTTTCAGGGCTGGGCCCTTCCTTGTAGGAGAAGAGCCGGACGTTTGCCTTTTCGGCAAGAGGGCTCTGCCGCGGCCAAACGCCATTAGATGTTGCGTCTCTGGGAAAGCACAGATCCCCACTGCTGTTGTGCCTGTAGATAGAGCGCCAAGGCACCCTGAAGAGCAGCAAGAGCTTTCAGGGCTGGGCCCTTCCTTGTGGGAGAATGAGCCGGACGTTTGCCTTTTCAGCAAGAGGCACTGCCGCGGCCGAGGCGCCATGACATATTGCGTCTCTGGGAAAGCACAGATCCCCAGTGCTGTTGTGCCTGTAGATAGGGCGCCAATGCACCGTGAAGAGCAGCAAGAGCTTTGAGGGCTGGGCCCTTCCGTGTGGGAGAAGGAGCCGGACGTTTGCCTTTTCGGCAAGAGGCTCTGCCGCGGCCGAGCGCCATGAGATGTTGCGTCTCTGGGAAAGCACAGATCCCCACTGCTGCTGTGCCTGTAGATAGGGCGCCAAGGCACCGTGAAGAGCAGCAAGAGCTTTCAGGGCTGGGCCCTTCCTTGTGGGCGAAGGAGCCGGACGTTTTCCTTTTCAGCAAGAGGCTCTGCCGCGGCCGAGCGCCATGAGATGTTGCGTCTCTGGGAAAGCACAGATCCCCACTGCTGTTGTGCCTGTAGATAGGGCGCCAAGGCACCGTGAAGAGCAGCAAGAGCTTTCAGGGCTGGGCCCTTCCTTGTGGGAGAAGGAGCTGGATGTTTGCCCTGCCGCGGCCGAGCGCCATGAGATGTTGCGTCTCTGGAAAGCACAGATCCCCACTGCTGTTGTGCCTGTAGATAGGGCGCCAAGGCACCGTGAAGAGCAGCAACAGCTTTCAGGGCTGGGCCCTTCCTTGTGGGAGAAGGAGGCGGACGTTTGCCTTTTCGGCAAGAGGCTCTGCCGTGGCCGAGCGCCATGAGATGTTGCGTCTCTGGGAAAGCACAGATCCCCACTGCCGCTGAGCCTGTAGATAGGGCGCCAAGGCACCGTGAAGAGCAGCAAGAGCTTTCAGGGCTGGGCCCTTCCTTGTGGGAGAAGGAGCCGGACGTTTGCCTTTTCAGCAAGAGGCACTGCCGCGGCCGAGCGCCATGACATATTGCGTCTCTGAGAAAGCACAGATCCCCAGTGCTGTTGTGCCTGTAGATAGGGCGCCAAGGCACCGTGAAGAGCAGCAAGAGCTTTCAGGGCTGGGCCCTTCCTTGTGGGAGAAGGAGCCGGACGTTTGCCTTTTCGGCAAGAGGCTCTGCCGCGGCCGAGCGCCATGAGATGTTGCGTCTCTGGGAAAGCACAGATCCCCACTGCTGCTGTGCCTGTAGATAGGGCGCCAAGGCACCGTGAAGAGCAGCAAGAGCTTTCAGGGCTGGGCCCTTCCTTGTGTTAGAAGGAGCCGGACGTTTGCCTTTTCGGCAAGAGGCTCTGCCGCGGGCCGAGCGCCATGAGATTGTTGCGTCTCTGGGAAAGCACAGATCCCCACTGCTGTTGTGCCTGTAGATAGGGCACCATGGCACCGTGAAGAGCAGCAAGAGCATTGAGGGCTGGGCCCTTCCTTGTGTTAGAAGGAGCCGGACGTTTGCCTTTTCGGCAAGGGGCACTGCCGCGGCCGAGCGCCATGACATATTGCGTCTCTGGGAAAGCACAGATCCCCACTGCTGTTGTGCCTGTAGATAGGGCGACAAGGCACCGTGAAGAGCAGCAAGAGCTTTCAGGGCTGGGCCCTTCCTTGTAGGAGAAGAGCCGGACGTTTGCCTTTTCGGCAAGAGGGCTCTGCCGCGGCCAAACGCCATTAGATGTTGCGTCTCTGGGAAAGCACAGATCCCCACTGCTGTTGTGCCTGTAGATAGAGCGCCAAGGCACCCTGAAGAGCAGCAAGAGCTTTCAGGGCTGGGCCCTTCCTTGTGGGAGAATGAGCCGGACGTTTGCCTTTTCAGCAAGAGGGCACTGCCGCGGCCGAGCGCCATGACATATTGCGTCTCTGGGAAAGCACAGATCCCCAGTGCTGTTGTGCCTGTAGATAGGGCGCCAATGCACCGTGAAGAGCAGCAAGAGCTTTCAGGGCTGTGCCCTTCCGTGTGGGAGAAGGAGCCGGACGTTTGCCTTTTCGGCAAGAGGCTCTGTCACGGCCGAGCGCCATGAGATGTTGCGTCTCTGGGAAAGCACAGATCCCCACTGCTGCTGTGCCTGTAGATAGGGCGCCAAGGCACCGTGAAGAGCAGCAACAGCTTTCAGGGCTGGGCCCTTCCTTGTGGGAGAAGGAGCCGGACGTTTGCCTTTTCGGCAAGAGGCTCTGCCGCAGCCAAACGCCATGAGATGTTGCGTCTCTGGGAAAGCACAGATCCCCACTGCTGTTGTGCCTGTAGATAGAGCGCCAAGGCACCCTGAAGAGCAGCAAGAGCTTTCAGGGCTGGGCCCTTCCTTGTGGGAGAAGGAGCCGGACGTTTGCCTTTTCAGCAAGAGGCACTGCCGCGGCCGAGCGCCATGACATATTGCGTCTCTGGGAAAGCACAGATCCCCCAGTGCTGTTGTGCCTGTAGATAGGGCGCCAAGGCACCGTGAAGAGCAGCAACAGCTTTGAGGGCTGTGCCCTTCCGTGTGGGAGAAGGAGCCGGACGTTTACCTTTTCAGCAAGAGGCTCTGCCGCGGCCGAGCGCCATGAGATGTTGCGTCTCTGGGAAAGCACAGATCCCCACTGCTGCTGTGCCTGTAGATAGGGCGCCAAGGCACCGTGAAGAGCAGCAAGAGCTTTCAGGGCTGGGCCCTTCCTTGTGGGAGAAGGAGCCGGACGTTTGCCTTTTCGGCAAGAGGCTCTGCCGCGGCCAAAACGCCATTAGATGTTGCGTCTCTGGGAAAGCACAGATCCCCACTGCTGCTGTGCCTGTAGATAGAGCGCCAAGGCACCGTGAAGAGCAGCAAGAGCTTTCAGGGCTGGGCCCTTCCTTGTGGGAGAAGGAGCCGGACGTTTGCCTTTTCGGCAAGAGGCTCTGCCGCGGCCGAGAGCCATGAGATGTTGCGTCTCTCGGAAAGCACAGATCCCCCACTGCTGTTGTGCCTGTAGATAGGGCGCCAAGGCACCGTGAAGAGCAGCAAGACCTTTCAGGGCTGGGCCCTTCCTTGTGGGAGAAGGAGCCGGACGTTTGCCTTTTCGGCAAAAGGCTCTGCCGCGGCCGAGCGCCATGACATATTGCGTCTCTGGGAAAGCACAGATCCCCACTGCTGT
>NW_026293279.1:0-73636 GCF_026419915.1 Harpia harpyja | reverse complement strand
AGTCTCTGGGAAAGCACAGATCCCCACTGCTGCTGTGCCTGTAGATAGGGCGCCAAGGCACCATGAAGAGCAGCAACAGCTTTGAGGGCTGGGCCCTTCCTTCTGGGAGAAGGAGCCGGACGTTTGCCTTTTCGGCAAGAGGCTCTGCCGCGGCCGAGCGCCATGAGATGTTGCGTCTCTGGGAAAGCACAGATCCCCACTGCTCTTCTGCCTGTAGATAGGGCGCCAAGGCACCGTGAAGAGCAGCAAGAGCTTTCAGGGCTGGGCCCTTCCTTGTGGGAGAAGGAGCCGGACGTTTGCCTTTTCGGCAAGAGGCGCTGCCGCGGCCGAGCGCCATGAGATCTTGCGTCTCTGGGAAAGCACAGATCCCCACTGCTGCTGTGCCTGTAGATAGGGCGCCAAGGCACCGTGAAGAGCAGGCAACAGCTTTCAGGGCTGGGCCCTTCCTTGTGGGAGAAGGAGCCGGACGTTTGCCTTTTCGGCAAGAGGCTCTGCCGCGGCCGAGCGCCATGAGATGTTGCGTCTCTGGGAAAGCACAGATCCCCAGGGCTGTTGTGCCTGTAGATAGGGCGCCAAGGCACCGTGAAGAGCAGCAAGAGCTTTCAGGGCTGGGCCGTTCCTTGTGGGAGAAGGAGCCGGATGTTTGCTTTTTCGGCAAGAGGCGCTGCCGCGGCCAAGCGCCATGAGATCTTGCGTCTCTGGGAATTCACAGGTCCCCAGGGCTGTTGTGCCTGTAGATAGGGCGCCAAGGCACCATGAAGAGCAGCAACAGATTTAAGGGCTGGGCCCTTCCTTGTGGGAGAAGGAGCCAGACGTTTGCCTTTTCGGCAGGAGGCTCTGCCGCGGCCGAGCGCCATGAGATGTTGCGTCTCTGGGAAAGCACAGATCCCCACTGCTGTTGTGCCTGTAGATAGGGCACCAAGGCACCGTGAAGAGCAGCAACAGCTTACAGGGCTGGGCCCTTCCTTGTGGGAGAAGGAGCCGGACGTTTGCCTTTTCGGCAAGAGGCGCTGCCGCGGCCAAGCGCCATGAGATCTTGCGTCTCTGGGAATTCAGAGATCCCCACTGCTGTTGTGCCTGTAGATAGGGCGCCAAGGCACCGTGAAGAGCAGCAACAGCTTTCAGGGCTGGGCCCTTCCTTGTGGGAGAAGGAGCCGGACGTTTGCCTTTTCGGCAAGAGGCTCTGCCGCGGCCGAGC
This sequence comes from Harpia harpyja, assembly GCF_026419915.1. NCBI lineage: Eukaryota > Metazoa > Chordata > Aves > Accipitriformes > Accipitridae > Harpia > Harpia harpyja. The sequence continues at coordinate 72,438 of NW_026293279.1, read as the reverse complement.
GCCATGAGATGTTGCGTCTCTGGTAAAGCACAGATCCCCACGGCTCTTCTGCCTGTAGATAGGGCGCCAAGGCACCGTGAAGAGCAGCAACAGCTTACAGGGCTGGGCCCTTCCATGAGGGAGAAGGAGCCGGACGTTTGCCTTTTCGGCAAGAGGCGCTGCCGCGGCCGAGCGCCATGAGATGTTGCGTCTCTGGGAAAGCACAGATCCCCACTGCTGTTGAGCCTGTAGATAGGGCACCAAGGCACCGTGAAGGGCAGCAAAAGAGCTTTCAGGGCTGGGCCCTTCCTTGTGGGAGAAGGAGCCGGACATTTGCCTTTTCGGCAAGAGGCGCTGCCGCGGCCGAGCGCCATGAGATCTTGCGTCTCTGGGAAAGCACAGATCCCCACTGCTCTTCTGCCTGTAGATAGGGCGCCAAGGCACCGTGAAGAGCAGCAACAGCTTTCAGGGCTGGGCCCTTCCTTGTGGGAGAAGGAGCCGGACGTTTGCCTTTTCGGCAAGAGGCGCTGCCGCGGCCGAGCGCCATGAGATCTTGCGTCTCTGGGAAAGCACAGATCCCCACTGCTGCTGTGCCTGTAGATAGGGCGCCAAGGCACCATGAAGAGCAGCAAGAGCTTTCAGGGCTGGGCCCTTCCTTGTGGGAGAAGGAGCCAGACGTTTGCCTTTTCGGCAGGAGGCTCTGCCGCGGCCGAGCGCCATGAGATGTTGCGTCTCTGGGAAAGCACAGATCCCCACTGCTGTTGTGCCTGTAGATAGGGCACCAAGGCACCGTGAAGAGCAGCAACAGCTTACAGGGCTGGGCCCTTCCTTGTGGGAGAAGGAGCCGGACGTTTGCCTTTTCGGCAAGAGGCGCTGCCGCGGCCAAGCGCCATGAGATCTTGCGTCTCTGGGAATTCAGAGATCCCCACTGCTGTTGTGCCTGTAGATAGGGCGCCAAGGCACCGTGAAGAGCAGCAACAGCTTTCAGGGCTGGGCCCTTCCTTGTGGGAGAAGGAGCCGGACGTTTGCCTTTTCGGCAAGAGGCTCTGCCGCGGCCGAGCGCCATGAGATGTTGCGTCTCTGGTAAAGCACAGATCCCCACAGCTCTTCTGCCTGTAGATAGGGCGCCAAGGCACCGTGAAGAGCAGCAAGAGCTTTGAGGGCTGGGCCCTTCCATGAGGGAGAAGGAGCCGGACGTTTGCCTTTTCGGCAAGAGGCGCTGCCGCGGCCGAGCGCCATGAGATGTTGCGTCTCTGGGAAAGCACAGATCCCCACTGCTGTTGAGCCTGTAGATAGGGCACCAAGGCACCGTGAAGGGCAGCAAGAGCTTTCAGGGCTGGGCCCTTCCTTGTGGGAGAAGGAGCCGGACGTTTGCCTTTTCGGCAAGAGGCGCTGCCGCGGCCGAGCGCCATGAGATCTTGCGTCTCTGGAAAGCACAGATCCCCAGGGCTGTTGTGCCTGTAGATAGGGCGCCAAGGCACCGTGAAGAGCAGCAAGAGCTTTGAGGGCTGGGCCCTTCCTTGTGGGAGAAGGAGCCGGACGTTTGCCTTTTCGGCAAGAGGCTCTGCCGCGGGCCGAGCGCCATGAGATGTTGCGTCTCTGGGAAAGCACAGATCCCCACTGCTGTTGTGCCTGTAGATAGGGCGCCAAGGCACCGTGAAGAGCAGCAAGAGCTTTCAGGACTGGGGCCCTTCCTTGTGGGAGAAGGAGCCGGACGTTTGCCTTTTCGGCAAGAGGCTCTGCCGCGGCCCGAGCGCCATGAGATGTTGCGTCTCTGGGAAAGCACAGATCCCCACTGCTCTTCTGCCTGTAGATAGGGCGCCAAGGCACCGTGAAGAGCAGCAAGAGCTTTCAGGGCTGGGCCCTTCCTTGTGGGAGAAGGAGCCGGACGTTTGCCTTTTCGGCAAGAGGCGCTGCCGCGGCCCGAGCGCCATGAGATCTTGCGTCTCTGGGAAAGCACAGATCCCCACTGCTGCTGTGCCTGTAGATAGGGCGCCAAGGCACCATGAAGAGCAGCAAGAGCTTTGAGGGCTGGGCTCTTCCTTCTGGGAGAAGGAGCCGGACGTTTGCCTTTTCGGCAAGAGGCTCTGCCGCGGCCGAGCGCCATGAGATGTTGCGTCTCTGGGAAAGCACAGATCCCCACTGCTGCTGTGCCTGTAGATAGGGCGCCAAGGCACCATGAAGAGCAGCAAGAGCTTTCAGGGCTGGGCCCTTCCTTGTGGGAGAAGGAGCCAGACGTTTGCCTTTTCGGCAGGAGGCTCTGCCGCGGCCGAGCGCCATGAGATGTTGCGTCTCTGGGAAAGCACAGATCCCCACTGCTGTTGTGCCTGTAGATAGGGCACCAAGGCACCGTGAAGAGCAGCAACAGCTTACAGGGCTGGGCCCTTCCTTGTGGGAGAAGGAGCCGGACGTTTGCCTTTTCGGCAAGAGGCGCTGCCGCGGCCAAGCGCCATGAGATCTTGCGTCTCTGGGAATTCAGAGATCCCCACTGCTGTTGTGCCTGTAGATAGGGCGCCAAGGCACCGTGAAGAGCAGCAACAGCTTTCAGGGCTGGGGCCCTTCCTTGTGGGAGAAGGAGCCGGACGTTTGCCTTTTCGGCAAGAGGCTCTGCCGCGGCCGAGCGCCATGAGATGTTGCGTCTCTGGTAAAGCACAGATCCCCACAGCTCTTCTGCCTGTAGATAGGGCGCCAAGGCACCGTGAAGAGCAGCAAGAGCTTTGAGGGCTGGGCCCTTCCATGAGGGAGAAGGAGCCGGACGTTTGCCTTTTCGGCAAGAGGCGCTGCCGCGGCCCGAGCGCCATGAGATGTTTGCGTCTCTGGGAAAGCACAGATCCCCACTGCTGTTGAGCCTGTAGATAGGGCACCAAGGCACCGTGAAGGGCAGCAAGAGCTTTCAGGGCTGGGCCCTTCCTTGTGGGAGAAGGAGCCGGACGTTTGCCTTTCGGCAAGAGGCGCTGCCCGCGGCCGAGCGCCATGAGATCTTGCGTCTCTGGGAAAGCACAGATCCCCAGGGCTGTTGTGCCTGTAGATAGGGCGCCAGGCACCGTGAAGAGCAGCAAGAGCTTTGAGGGCTGGGCCCTTCCTTGTGGGAGAAGGAGCCGGACGTTTGCCTTTTCGGCAAGAGGCTCTGCCGCGGCCGAGCGCCATGAGATGTTGCGTCTCTGGGAAAGCACAGATCCCCACTGCTGTTGTGCCTGTAGATAGGGCGCCAAGGCACCGTGAAGAGCAGCAAGAGCTTTCAGGGCTGGGCCCTTCCTTGTGGAGAAGGAGCCGGACGTTTGCCTTTTCGGCAAGAGGCTCTGCCGCGGCCGAGCGCCATGAGATGTTGCGTCTCTGGGAAAGCACAGATCCCCACTGCTCTTCTGCCTGTAGATAGAGCGCCAAGGCACCGTGAAGAGCAGCAAGAGCTTTCAGGGCTGGGCCCTTCCTTGTGGGAGAAGGAGCCGGACGTTTGCCTTTTCGGCAAGAGGCGCTGCCGCGGCCGAGCGCCATGAGATCTTGCGTCTCTGGGAAAGCACAGATCCCCACTGCTGCTGTGCCTGTAGATAGGGCGCCAAGGCACCATGAAGAGCAGCAAGAGCTTTGAGGGCTGGGCTCTTCCTTCTGGGAGAAGGAGCCGGACGTTTGCCTTTTCGGCAAGAGGCTCTGCCGCGCCGAGCGCCATGAGATGTTGCGTCTCTGGGAAAGCACAGATCCCCACTGCTCTTCTGCCTGTAGATAGGGCGCCAAGGCACCGTGAAGAGCAGCAACAGCTTTCAGGGCTGGGCCCTTCCTTGTGGGAGAAGGAGGCGGGCGTTTGCCCTTTTCGGCAAGAGGCTCTGCCGCGGCCGAGCGCCATGAGATGTTGCGTCTCTGGAAAGCACAGATCCCCACTGCTCTTCTGCCTGTAGATAGGGCGCCAAGGCACCGTGAAGAGCAGCAACAGCTTTCAGGGCTGGGCCCTTCCTTGTGGGAGAAGGAGCGGGACGTTTGCCTTTTCGGCAAGAGGGCTCTGCCGCGGCCGAGCGCCATGAGATGTTGCGTCTCTGGGAAAGCACAGATCCCCAGGGCTGTTGAGCCTGTAGATAGGGCGCCAAGGCACCGTGAAGAGCAGCAAGAGCTTTCAGGGCTGGGCCCTTCCTTGTGGGAGAATGATCCGGACGTTTGCCTATTTCGGCAAGAGGCGCTGCCGCGGCCGAGCGCAATGAGATGTTGCATCACTGGGAAAGCACAGATCCCCACTGCTGCTGTGCCTGTAGATAGGGCGCCAAGGCACCGTGAAGGGCAGCAAGAGCTTTCAGGGCTGGGCCCTTCCTTGTGGGAGAAGGAGCCGGACGTTTGCCTTTTCGGCAAGAGGCGCTGCCGCGGCCGAGCGCCATGAGATCTTGCGTCTCTGGGAATTCAGAGATCCCCACTGCTGTTGTGCCTGTAGATAGGGCGCCAAGGCACCGTGAAGTGCATCAAGAGCTTTGAGGGCTGGGCCCTTCCTTGTGGGAGAAGGAGCCGGACGTTTGCCTTTTCGGCAAGAGGCTCTGCCGCGGCCGAGCGCCAATGAGATCTTGCGTCTCTGGGAAAGCACAGATCCCCACTGCTCTTCTGCCTGTAGATAGGGCGCCAAGGCACCGTGAAGAGCAGCAAGAGCTTACAGGGCTGGGCCCTTCCTTGTGGGAGAAGTAGCGGGACGTTTGCCTTTTCGGCAAGAGGCTCTGCCGCGGCCGAGCGCCATGAGATGTTGCGTCTCTGGGAAAGCACAGATCCCCAGGGCTGTTGAGCCTCTAGATAGGGCGCCAAGGCACCGTGAAGAGCAGCAAGAGCTTTCAGGGCTGGGCCCTTCCTTGTGGGAGAAGGAGCCGGACGTTTGCCTTTTCGGCAAGAGGCGCTGCCCGCGGCCGAGCGCCATGAGATCTTGCGTCTCTGGGAAAGCACAGATCCCCACTGCTGCTGTGCCTGTAGATAGGGGCACCAAGGCACCGTGAAGAGCAGCAAGAGCTTTCAGGGCTGGGCCCTTCCTTGTGGGAGAAGGAGCCGGACGTTTGCCTTTTCGGCAAGAGGCTCTGCCGCGGCCGAGCGCCATGAGATGTTGTGTCTCTGGGAAAGCACAGATCCCCAGGGCTGTTGTGCCTGTAGATAGGGCGCCAAGGCACCGTGAAGAGCAGCAAGAGCTTTCAGGGCTGGGCCGTTCCTTGTGGAGAAGGAGCCGGATATTTGCTTTTTCGGCAAGAGGCGCTGCCGCGGCCAAGCGCCATGAGATCTTGCGTCTCTGGGAATTCACAGATCCCCACTGCTGTTGTGCCTGTAGATAGGGCGCCAAGACACCGTGAAGAGCAGCAACAGATTTAAGGGCTGGGCCCTTCCTTGTGGGAGAAGGAGCCAGACGTTTGCCTTTTCGGCAGGAGGCTCTGCCGCGGCCGAGCGCCATGAGATGTTGCGTCTCTGGGAAAGCACAGATCCCCAGGGCTGTTGTGCCTGTAGATAGGGCGCCAAGGCACCATGAAGAGCAGCAACAGCTTTGAGGGCTGGGCCCTTCCTTGTGGGAGAAGGAGCCGGACGTTTGCCTTTTCGCAAGAGGCTCTGCCGCGGCCGAGCGCCATGAGATGTTGCGTCTGTGGGAAAGCACAGATCCCCAGTGCTGTTGTGCCTGTAGATAGGGCGCCAAGGCACCGTGAAGAGCAGCAACAGCTTTCAGGGCTGGGCCCTTCCTTGTGGGAGAAGGAGCCGGACGTTTGCCTTTTCGGCAAGAGGCTCTGCCGCGGCCGAGCGCCATGAGATGTTGCGTCTCTGGGAAAGCACAGATCCCCAGGGCTGTTGAGCCTGTAGATAGGGCGCCAAGGCACCGTGAAGGGCAGCAAGAGCTTTGAGGGCTGGGCCCTTCCTTGTGGGAGAAGGAGCCGGACGTTTGCCTTTTCGGCAATAGGCGCTGCCGCGGCCGAGCGCCATGAGATGTTGCATCACTGGGAAAGCACAGATCCCCACTGCTGCTGTGCCTGTAGATAGGGCGCCAAGGCAACCGTGAAGGGCAGCAAGAGCTTTCAGGGCTGGGCCCTTCCTTGTGGGAGAAGGAGCCGGACGTTTGCCTTTTCGGCAAGAGGCGCTGCCGCGGCCGAGCGCCATGAGATCTTGCGTCTCTGGGAATTCAGAGATCCCCACTGCTGTTGTGCCTGTAGATAGGGCGCCAAGGGCACCGTGAAGTGGCATCAAGAGCTTTCAGGGCTGGGCCCTTCCTTGTGGGAGAAGGAGCCGGACGTTTGCCTTTTCGGCAAGAGGCTCTGCCGCGGCCGAGCGCCAATGAGATCTTGCGTCTCTGGGAAAGCACAGATCCCCACTGCTCTTCTGCCTGTAGATAGGGCGCCAAGGCACCGTGAAGAGCAGCAAGAGCTTACAGGGCTGGGCCCTTCCTTGTGGGAGAAGGAGCGGGACGTTTGCCTTTTCGGCAAGAGGCTCTGCCGCGGCCGAGCGCCATGAGATGTTGCGTCTCTGGGAAAGCACAGATCCCCAGGGCTGTTGAGCCTGTAGATAGGGCGCCAAGGCACCGTGAAGAGCAGCAAGAGCTTTCAGGGCTGGGCCCTTCCTTGTGGGAGAATGATCCGGCACGTTTGCCTTTTCGGCAAGAGGCGCTGCCGCGGCCCAGCGTCATGAGATCTTGAGTCTCTGGGAAAGCACAGATCCCCACTGCTGCTGTGGCCTGTAGATAGGGCGCCAAGGCACCATGAAGAGCAGCAACAGCTTTGAGGGCTGGGCCCTTCCTTCTGGGAGAAGGAGCCGGACGTTTGCCTTTTCGGCAAGAGGCTCTGCCGCGGCCGAGCGCCATGAGATGTTGCGTCTCTGGGAAAGCACAGATCCCCACTGCTCTTCTGCCTGTAGATAGGGCGCCAAGGCAACCGTGAAGAGCAGCAAGAGCTTTCAGGGCTGGGCCCTTCCTTGTGGGAGAAGGAGCCGGACGTTTGCCTTTTCGGCAAGAGGCGCTGCCGCGGCCGAGCGCCATGAGATCTTGCGTCTCTGGGAAAGCACAGATCCCCACTGCTGCTGTGCCTGTAGATAGGGCGCCAAGGCACCGTGAAGAGCAGGCAACAGCTTTCAGGGCTGGGCCCTTCCTTGTGGGAGAAGGAGCCGGACGTTTGCCTTTTCGGCAAGAGGCTCTGCCGCGGCCGAGCGCCATGAGATGTTGCGTCTCTGGGAAAGCACAGATCCCCAGGGCTGTTGTGCCTGTAGATAGGGCGCCAAGGCACCGTGAAGAGCAGCAAGAGCTTTCAGGGCTGGGCCGTTCCTTGTGGGAGAAGGAGCCGGATGTTTGCTTTTTCGGCAAGAGGCGCTGCCGCGGCCAAGCGCCATGAGATCTTGCGTCTCTGGGAATTCACAGGTCCCAGGGCTGTTGTGCCTGTAGATAGGGCGCCAAGGCACCATGAAGAGCAGCAACAGATTTAAGGGCTGGGCCCTTCCTTGTGGGAGAAGGAGCCAGACGTTTGCCTTTTCGGCAGGAGGCTCTGCCGCGGCCGAGCGCCATGAGATGTTGCGTCTCTGGGAAAGCACAGATCCCCACTGCTGTTGTGCCTGTAGATAGGGCACCAAGGCACCGTGAAGAGCAGCAACAGCTTACAGGGCTGGGCCCTTCCTTGTGGGAGAAGGAGCCGGACGTTTGCCTTTTCGGCAAGAGGCGCTGCCGCGGCCAAGCGCCATGAGATCTTGCGTCTCTGGGAATTCAGAGATCCCCACTGCTGTTGTGCCTGTAGATAGGGCGCCAAGGCACCGTGAAGAGCAGCAACAGCTTTCAGGGCTGGGCCCTTCCTTGTGGGAGAAGGAGCCGGACGTTTGCCTTTTCGGCAAGAGGCTCTGCCGCGGCCGAGCGCCATGAGATGTTGCGTCTCTGGTAAAGCACAGATCCCCACGGCTCTTCTGCCTGTAGATAGGCGCCAAGGCACCGTGAAGAGCAGCAACAGCTTACAGGGCTGGGCCCTTCCATGAGGGAGAAGGAAGCCGGACGTTTGCCTTTTCGGCAAGAGGCGCTGCCGCGGCCGAGCGCCATGAGATGTTGCGTCTCTGGGAAAGCACAGATCCCCACTGCTCTTCTGCCTGTAGATAGGGCGCCAAGGCACCGTGAAGAGCAGCAACAGCTTTCAGGGCTGGGCCCTTCCTTGTGGGAGAAGGAGGCGGGCGTTTGCCTTTTCGGCAAGAGGCTCTGCCGCGGCCGAGCGCCATGAGATGTTGCGTCTCTGGGAAAGCACAGATCCCCACTGCTCTTCTGCTGTAGATAGGGCGCCAAGGCACCGTGAAGAGCAGCAACAGCTTTCAGGGCTGGGCCCTTCCTTGTGGGAGAAGGAGCGGGACGTTTGCCTTTTCGGCAAGAGGCTCTGCCGCGGCCGAGCGCCATGAGATGTTGCGTCTCTGGGAAAGCACAGATCCCCAGGGCTGTTGAGCCTGTAGATAGGGCGCCAAGGCACCGTGAAGAGCAGCAAGAGCTTTCAGGGCTGGGCCCTTCCTTGTGGGAGAATGATCCGGACGTTTGCCTTTTCGGCAAGAGGCGCTGCCGCGGCCGAGCGCAATGAGATGTTGCATCACTGGGAAAGCACAGATCCCCACTGCTGCTGTGCCTGTAGATAGGGCGCCAAGGCACCGTGAAGGGCAGCAAGAGCTTTCAGGGCTGGGCCCTTCCTTGTGGGAGAAGGAGCCGGACGTTTGCCTTTTCGGCAAGAGGCGCTGCCGCGGCCGAGCGCCATGAGATCTTGCGTCTCTGGGAATTCAGAGATCCCCACTGCTGTTGTGCCTGTAGATAGGGCGCCAAGGCACCGTGAAGTGCATCAAGAGCTTTGAGGGCTGGGCCCTTCCTTGTGGGAGAAGGAGCCGGACGTTTGCCTTTTCGGCAAGAGGCTCTGCCGCGGCCGAGCGCCAATGAGATCTTGCGTCTCTGGGAAAGCACAGATCCCCCACTGCTCTTCTGCCTGTAGATAGGGCGCCAAGGCACCGTGAAGAGCAGCAAGAGCTTACAGGGCTGGGCCCTTCCTTGTGGGAGAAGTAGCGGGACGTTTGCCTTTTCGGCAAGAGGCTCTGCCGCGGCCGAGCGCCATGAGATGTTGCGTCTCTGGGAAAGCACAGATCCCCAGGGCTGTTGAGCCTCTAGATAGGGCGCCAAGGCACCGTGAAGAGCAGCTAAGAGCTTTCAGGGCTGGGCCCTTCCTTGTGGGAGAAGGAGCCGGACGTTTGCCTTTTCGGCAAGAGGCTCTGCCGCGGCCGAGCGCCATGAGATCTTGCGTCTCTGGGAAAGCACAGATCCCCACTGCTGCTGTGCCTGTAGATAGGGCACCAAGGGCACCGTGAAGAGCAGCAAGAGCTTTCAGGGCTGGGCCCCTTCCTTGTGGGAGAAGGAGCCGGACGTTTGCCTTTTCGGCAAGAGGCTCTGCCGCGGCCGAGCGCCATGAGATGTTGTGTCTCTGGGAAAGCACAGATCCCCAGGGCTGTTGTGCCTGTAGATAGGGCGCCAAGGCACCGTGAAGAGCAGCAAGAGCTTTCAGGGCTGGGCCGTTCCTTGTGGGAGAAGGAGCCGGATATTTGCTTTTTCGGCAAGAGGCGCTGCCGCGGCCAAGCGCCATGAGATCTTGCGTCTCTGGGAATTCACAGATCCCCACTGCTGTTGTGCCTGTAGATAGGGCGCCAAGACACCGTGAAGAGCAGCAACAGATTTAAGGGCTGGGCCCTTCCTTGTGGAGAAGGAGCCAGACGTTTGCCTTTTCGGCAGGAGGCTCTGCCGCGGCCGAGCGCCATGAGATGTTGCGTCTCTGGGAAAGCACAGATCCCCAGGGCTGTTGTGCCTGTAGATAGGGCGCCAAGGCACCATGAAGAGCAGCAACAGCTTTGAGGGCTGGGCCCTTCCTTGTGGGAGAAGGAGCCGGACGTTTGCCTTTTCGGCAAGAGGCTCTGCCGCGGCCGAGCGCCATGAGATGTTGCGTCTGTGGGAAAGCACAGATCCCCAGTGCTGTTGTGCCTGTAGATAGGGCGCCAAGGCACCGTGAAGAGCAGCAACAGCTTTCAGGGCTGGGCCCTTCCTTGTGGGAGAAGGAGCCGGACGTTTGCCTTTTCGGCAAGAGGCTCTGCCGCGGCCGAGCGCCATGAGATGTTGCGTCTCTGGGAAAGCACAGATCCCCAGGGCTGTTGAGCCTGTAGATAGGGCGCCAAGGCACCGTGAAGGGCAGCAAGAGCTTTGAGGGCTGGGCCCTTCCTTGTGGAGAAGGAGCCGGACGTTTGCCTTTTCGGCAATAGGCGCTGCCGCGGCCGAGCGCCATGAGATGTTGCATCACTGGGAAAGCACAGATCCCCACTGCTGCTGTGCCTGTAGATAGGGCGCCAAGGCACCGTGAAGGGCAGCAAGAGCTTTCAGGGCTGGGCCCTTCCTTGTGGGAGAAGGAGCCGGACGTTTGCCTTTTCGGCAAGAGGCGCTGCCGCGGCCGAGCGCCATGAGATCTTGCGTCTCTGGGAATTCAGAGATCCCCACTGCTGTTGTGCCTGTAGATAGGGCGCCAAGGCACCGTGAAGTGCATCAAGAGCTTTCAGGGCTGGGCCTTCCTTGTGGGAGAAGGAGCCGGACGTTTGCCTTTTCGGCAAGAGGCTCTGCCGCGGCCGAGCGCCAATGAGATCTTGCGTCTCTGGGAAAGCACAGATCCCCACTGCTCTTCTGCCTGTAGATAGGGCGCCAAGGCACCGTGAAGAGCAGCAAGAGCTTACAGGGCTGGGCCCTTCCTTGTGGGAGAAGGAGCGGGACGTTTGCCTTTTCGGCAAGAGGCTCTGCCGCGGCCGAGCGCCATGAGATGTTGCGTCTCTGGGAAAGCACAGATCCCCAGGGCTGTTGAGCCTGTAGATAGGGCGCCAAGGCACCGTGAAGAGCAGCAAGAGCTTTCAGGGCTGGGCCCTTCCTTGTGGGAGAATGATCCGGACGTTTGCCTTTTCGGCAAGAGGCGCTGCCGCGGCCCAGCGTCATGAGATCTTGAGTCTCTGGGAAAGCACAGATCCCCACTGCTGCTGTGCCTGTAGATAGGGCGCCAAGGCACCATGAAGAGCAGCAACAGCTTTGAGGGCTGGGCCCTTCCTTCTGGGAGAAGGAGCCGGACGTTTGCCTTTTCGGCAAGAGGCTCTGCCGCGGCCGAGCGCCATGAGATGTTGCGTCTCTGGGAAAGCACAGATCCCCACTGCTCTTCTGCCTGTAGATAGGGCGCCAAGGCACCGTGAAGAGCAGCAAGAGCTTTCAGGGCTGGGCCCTTCCTTGTGGGAGAAGGAGCCGGACGTTTGCCTTTTCGGCAAGAGGCGCTGCCGCGGCCGAGCGCCATGAGATCTTGCGTCTCTGGGAAAGCACAGATCCCCACTGCTGCTGTGCCTGTAGATAGGGCGCCAAGGCACCGTGAAGAGCAGCAACAGCTTTCAGGGCTGGGCCCTTCCTTGTGGGAGAAGGAGCCGGACGTTTGCCTTTTCGGCAAGAGGCTCTGCCGCGGCCGAGCGCCATGAGATGTTGCGTCTCTGGAAAAGCACAGATCCCCAGGGCTGTTGTGCCTGTAGATAGGGCGCCAAGGCACCGTGAAGAGCAGCAAGAGCTTTCAGGGCTGGGCCGTTCCTTGTGGGAGAAGGAGCCGGATGTTTGCTTTTTCGGCAAGAGGCGCTGCCGCGGCCAAGCGCCATGAGATCTTGCGTCTCTGGGAATTCACAGGTCCCAGGGCTGTTGTGCCTGTAGATAGGGCGCCAAGGCACCATGAAGAGCAGCAACAGATTTAAGGGCTGGGGCCCTTCCTTGTGGGAGAAGGAGCCAGACGTTTGCCTTTTCGGCAGGAGGCTCTGCCGCGGCCGAGCGCCATGAGATGTTGCGTCTCTGGGAAAGCACAGATCCCCACTGCTGTTGTGCCTGTAGATAGGGCACCAAGGCACCGTGAAGAGCAGCAACAGCTTACAGGGCTGGGCCCTTCCTTGTGGGAGAAGGAGCCGGACGTTTGCCTTTTCGGCAAGAGGCGCTGCCGCGGCCAAGCGCCATGAGATCTTGCGTCTCTGGGAATTCAGAGATCCCCACTGCTGTTGTGCCTGTAGATAGGGCGCCAAGGCACCGTGAAGAGCAGCAACAGCTTTCAGGGCTGGGCCCTTCCTTGTGGGAGAAGGAGCCGGACGTTTGCCTTTTCGGCAAGAGGCTCTGCCGCGGCCGAGCGCCATGAGATGTTGCGTCTCTGGTAAAGCACAGATCCCCACGGCTCTTCTGCCTGTAGATAGGGCGCCAAGGCACCGTGAAGAGCAGCAACAGCTTACAGGGCTGGGCCCTTCCATGAGGGAGAAGGAGCCGGACGTTTGCCTTTTCGGCAAGAGGCGCTGCCCGCGGCCGAGCGCCATGAGATGTTGCGTCTCTGGGAAAGCACAGATCCCCACTGCTGTTGAGCCTGTAGATAGGGCACCAAGGCACCGTGAAGGGCAGCAAGAGCTTCAGGGCTGGGCCCTTCCTTGTGGGAGAAGGAGCCGGACATTTGCCTTTTCGGCAAGAGGCGCTGCCGCGGCCCGAGCGCCATGAGATCTTGCGTCTCTGGGAAAGCACAGATCCCCACTGCTCTTCTGCCTGTAGATAGGGCGCCAAGGCACCGTGAAGAGCAGCAACAGCTTTCAGGGCTGGGCCCTTCCTTGTGGGAGAAGGAGCCGGACGTTTGCCTTTTCGGCAAGAGGCGCTGCCGCGGCCGAGCGCCATGAGATCTTGCGTCTCTGGGAAAGCACAGATCCCCACTGCTGCTGTGCCTGTAGATAGGGCGCCAAGGCACCATGAAGAGCAGCAAGAGCTTTCAGGGCTGGGCCCTTCCTTGTGGGAGAAGGAGCCAGACGTTTGCCTTTTCGGCAGGAGGCTCTGCCGCGGCCGAGGCGCCATGAGATGTTGCGTCTCTGGGAAAGCACAGATCCCCACTGCTGTTGTGCCTGTAGATAGGGCACCAAGGCAACCGTGAAGAGCAGCAACAGCTTACAGGGCTGGGCCCTTCCTTGTGGGAGAAGGAGCCGGACGTTTGCCTTTTCGGCAAGAGGCGCTGCCCGCGGCCAAGCGCCATGAGATCTTGCGTCTCTGGGAATTCAGAGATCCCCACTGCTGTTGTGCCTGTAGATAGGGCGCCAAGGCACCGTGAAGAGCAGCAACAGCTTTCAGGGCTGGGCCTTCCTTGTGGGAGAAGGAGCCGGACGTTTGCCTTTTCGGCAAGAGGCTCTGCCGCGGCCGAGCGCCATGAGATGTTGCGTCTCTGGTAAAGCACAGATCCCCACAGCTCTTCTGCCTGTAGATAGGGCGCCAAGGCACCGTGAAGAGCAGCAAGAGCTTTGAGGGCTGGGCCCTTCCATGAGGGAGAAGGAGCCGGACGTTTGCCTTTTCGGCAAGAGGCGCTGCCGCGGCCGAGCGCCATGAGATGTTGCGTCTCTGGAAAGCACAGATCCCCACTGCTGTTGAGCCTGTAGATAGGGCACCAAGGCACCGTGAAGGGCAGCAAGAGCTTTCAGGGCTGGGCCCTTCCTTGTGGGAGAAGGAGCCGGACGTTTGCCTTTTCGGCAAGAGGCGCTGCCGCGGCCGAGCGCCATGAGATCTTGCGTCTCTGGGAAAGCACAGATCCCCAGGGCTGTTGTGCCTGTAGATAGGGCGCCAAGGCACCGTGAAGAGCAGCAAGAGCTTTGAGGGCTGGGCCCTTCCTTGTGGGAGAAGGAGCCGGACGTTTGCCTTTTCGGCAAGAGGCTCTGCCGCGGCCGAGCGCCATGAGATGTTGCGTCTCTGGGAAAGCACAGATCCCCACTGCTGTTGTGCCTGTAGATAGGGCGCCAAGGCACCGTGAAGAGCAGCAAGAGCTTTCAGGGCTGGGGCCCTTCCTTGTGGGAGAAGGAGCCGGACGTTTGCCTTTTCGGCAAGAGGCTCTGCCGCGGCCGAGCGCCATGAGATGTTGCGTCTCTGGGAAAGCACAGATCCCACTGCTCTTCTGCCTGTAGATAGGGCGCCAAGGCACCGTGAAGAGCAGCAAGAGCTTTCAGGGCTGGGCCCTTCCTTGTGGGAGAAGGAGCCGGACGTTTGCCTTTTCGGCAAGAGGCGCTGCCCGCGGCCGAGCGCCATGAGATCTTGCGTCTCTGGGAAAGCACAGATCCCCACTGCTCTTCTGCCTGTAGATAGGGCGCCAAGCACCGTGAAGAGCAGCAACAGCTTTCAGGGCTGGGCCCTTCCTTGTGGGAGAAGGAGGCGGGCGTTTGCCTTTTCGGCAAGAGGCTCTGCCGCGGCCGAGCGCCATGAGATGTTGCGTCTCTGGGAAAGCACAGATCCCCACTGCTCTTCTGCCTGTAGATAGGGCGCCAAGGCACCGTGAAGAGCAGCAACAGCTTTCAGGGCTGGGCCCTTCCTTGTGGGAGAAGGAGCCGGACGTTTGCCTTTTCGGCAAGAGGCGCTGCCGCGGCCCCAGCGCCATGAGATCTTGCGTCTCTGGGAAAGCACAGATCCCCACTGCTGCTGTGCCTGTAGATAGGGCGCCAAGACACCGTGAAGAGCAGCAAGAGCTTTCAGGGCTGGGCCCTTCCTTGTGGAGAAGGAGCCAGACGTTTGCCTTTTCGGCAGGAGGCTCTGCCGCGGCCGAGCGCCATGAGATGTTGCGTCTCTGGGAAAGCACAGATCCCCACTGCTGTTGTGCCTGTAGATAGGGCACCAAGGCACCGTGAAGAGCAGCAACAGCTTACAGGGCTGGGCCCTTCCTTGTGGGAGAAGGAGCCGGACGTTTGCCTTTTCGGCAAGAGGCGCTGCCGCGGCCAAGCGCCATGAGATCTTGCGTCTCTGGGAATTCAGAGATCCCCACTGCTGTTGTGGCTGTAGATAGGGCGCCAAGGCACCGTGAAGAGCAGCAACAGCTTTCAGGGCTGGGCCCTTCCTTGTGGGAGAAGGAGCCGGACGTTTGCCTTTTCGGCAAGAGGCCTCTGCCGCGGCCGAGCGCCATGAGATGTTGCGTCTCTGGTAAAGCACAGATCCCCACGGCTCTTCTGCCTGTAGATAGGGCGCCAAGGCACCGTGAAGAGCAGCAACAGCTTTGAGGGCTGGGCCCTTCCATGAGGGAGAAGGAGCCGGACGTTTGCCTTTTCGGCAAGAGGCGCTGCCGCGGCCGAGCGCCATGAGATGTTGCGTCTCTGGGAAAGCACAGATCCCCACTGCTGTTGAGCCTGTAGATAGGGCACCAAGGCACCGTGAAGGGCAGCAAGAGCTTTCAGGGCTGGGCCCTTCCTTGTGGGAGAAGGAGCCGGACGTTGCCTTTTCGGCAAGAGGCGCTGCCGCGGCCGAGCGCCATGAGATCTTGCGTCTCTGGAAAGCACAGATCCCCAGGGCTGTTGTGCCTGTAGATAGGGCGCCAAGGCACCGTGAAGAGCAGCAAGAGCTTTGAGGGCTGGGCCCTTCCTTGTGGGAGAAGGAGCCGGACGTTTGCCTTTTCGGCAAGAGGCTCTGCCGCGGCCGAGCGCCATGAGATGTTGCGTCTCTGGGAAAGCACAGATCCCCACTGCTCTTCTGCCTGTAGATAGGGCGCCAAGGCACCGTGAAGAGCAGCAAGAGCTTTCAGGGCTGGGCCCTTCCTTGTGGGAGAAGGAGCCGGACGTTTGCCTTTTCGGCAAGAGGCTCTGCCGCGGCCGAGCGCCATGAGATGTTGCGTCTCTGGGAAAGCACAGATCCCCACTGCTCTTCTGCCTGTAGATAGGGCGCCAAGGCACCGTGAAGAGCAGCAACAGCTTTCAGGGCTGGGCCCTTCCTTGTGGGAGAAGGAGCCGAACGTTTGCCTTTTCGGCAAGAGGCTCTGCCGCGGCCGAGCGCCATGAGATCTTGCGTCTCTGGGAAAGCACAGATCCCCACTGCTGCTGTGCCTGTAGATAGGGCGCCAAGGCACCGTGAAGAGCAGCAACAGCTTTGAGGGCTGGGCTCTTCCTTCTGGGAGAAGGAGCCGGACGTTTGCCTTTTCGGCAAGAGGCTCTGCCCGCGGCCGAGCGCCATGAGATGTTGCGTCTCTGGGAAAGCACAGATCCCCACTGCTCTTCTGCCTGTAGATAGGGCGCCAAGGCACCGTGAAGAGCAGCAAACAGCTTTCAGGGCTGGGCCCTTCCTTGTGGGAGAAGGAGGCGGGCGTTTGCCTTTTCGGCAAGAGGCTCTGCCGCGGCCGAGCGCCATGAGATGTTGCGTCTCTGGGAAAGCACAGATCCCCACTGCTGCTGTGCCTGTAGATAGGGCGCCAAGGCACCGTGAAGAGCAGCAAGAGCTTTCAGGGCTGGGCCCTTCCTTGTGGGAGAATGATCCGGACGTTTGCCTTTTCGGCAAGAGGCGCTGCCGCGGCCCAGCGCCATGAGATCTTGCGTCTCTGGGAAAGCACAGATCCCCACTGCTGTTGTGCCTGTAGATAGGGCGCCAAGGCACCATGAAGAGCAGCAACAGCTTTGAGGGCTGGCCCCTTCCTTGTGGGAGAAGGAGCCGGACGTTTGCCTTTTCGGCAAGAGGCTCTGCCGCGGCCGAGCGCCATGAGATGTTGCGTCTCTGGGAAAGCACAGATCCCCACTGCTGCTGTGCCTGTAGATAGGGCGCCAAGGCACCGTGAAGAGCAGCAACAGCTTTCAGGGCTGGGCCCTTCCTTGTGGGAGAAGGAGCCGGACGTTTGCCTTTTCGGCAAGAGGCGCTGCCGCAGCCGAGCGCCATGAGATGTTGCGTCTCTGGGAAAGCACAGATCCCCACTGCTGCTGTGCCTGTAGATAGGGCGCCAAGGCACCATAAAGAGCAGCAACAGCTTTGAGGGCTGGGCCCTTCCTTCTGGGAGAAAGAGCCGGACGTTTGCCTTTTCGGCAAGAGGCTCTGCCGCGGCCGAGCGCCATGAGATGTTGCGTCTCTGGGAAAGCACAGATCCCCACTGCTCTTCTGCCTGTAGATAGGGCGCCAAGGCACCGTGAAGAAGCAGCAACAGCTTTCAGGGCTGGGCCCTTCCTTGTGGGAGAAGGAGCCGGACGTTTGCCTTTTCGGCAATAGGCGCTGCCCGCGGCCGAGCGCCATGAGATCTTGCGTCTCTGGGAAAAGCACAGATCCCCACTGCTGCTGTGCCTGTAGATAGGGCACCAAGGCACCGTGAAGGGCAGCAAGAGCTTACAGGGCTGGGCCCTTCCTTGTGGGAGAAGGAGCCGGACGTTTGCCTTTTCGGCAAGAGGCTCTGCCGCGGCCGAGCGCCATGAGATGTTGCGTCTCTGGGAAAGCACAGATCCCCAGGGCTGTTGTGCCTGTAGATAGGGCGCCAAGGCACCGTGAAGAGCAGCAAGAGCTCTCAGGGCTGGGCCCTTCCTTGTGGGAGAAGGAGCCGGACGTTTGCTTTTTCGGCAAGAGGCGCTGCCTGCGGCCGAGCGCCATGAGATGTTGCATATCTGGGAATTCACAGATCCCCACTGCTGTTGTGCCTGTAGATAGGGCGCCAAGACACCATGAAGAGCAGCAACAGCTTTCAGGGCTGGGCCCTTCCTTGTGGGAGAAGGAGCCAGACGTTTGCCTTTTCGGCAATAGGCTCTGCCGCGGCCGAGCGCCATGAGATGTTGCGTCTCTGGGAAAGCACAGATCCCCACTGCTGTTTTGCCTGTAGATAGGGGGGCCAAGGCACCGTGAAGAGCAGCAACAGCTTACAGGGCTGGGCCCTTCCTTGTGGGAGAAGTAGCCGGACGTTTGCCTTTTCGGCAAGAGGCGCTGCCGCGGCCAAGCGCCATGAGATCTTGCGTCTATGGGAATTCAGAGATCCCCACTGCTGTTGTGCCTGTAGATAGGGCGCCAAGGCACCGTGAAGGGCAGCAAGAGCTTTCAGGGCTGGGCCCTTCCTTGTGGGAGAAGGAGCCGGACGTTTGCCTTTTAGGCAAGAGGCTCTGCCACGGCCGAGCGCCATGAGATGTGCGTCTCTGGGAAAGCACAGATCCCCACTGCTGTTGTGCCTGTAGATAAGGTGCCAAGGCACCGTGAAAAGCAGCAACAGCTTTCAGGGCTGGGCCCTTCCTTGTGGGAGAATGATCCGGACGTTTGCCTTTTCGGCAGAGGCGCTGCCGCGGCCGAGCGCCATGAGATCTTGCGTCTCTGGGAAAGCACAGATCCCCAGGGCTGTTGTGCCTGTAGAAAGGGCGCCAAGGCACCGTGAAGAGCAGCAAGAGCTTTCAGGGCTGGGCCCTTCCTTGTGGGAGAAGGATCCGGACGTTTGCCTTTTCGGCAAGAGGCTCTGCCGCGGCCGAGCGCCATGAGATGTTGCGTCTCTGGGAAAGCACAGATCCCCAGGGCTGTTGTGCCTGTAGATAGGGCGCCAAGGCACCGTGAAGAGCAGCAAGAGCTTTCAGGGCTGGGCCGTTCCTTGTGGGAGAAGGAGCCGGACGTTTGCCTTTTCGGCAAGAGGCTCTGCCGCGGCCGAGCGCCATGAGATGTTGCGTCTCTGGGAAAGCACAGATCCCCAGGGCTGCTGTGCCTGTAGATAGGGCGCCAAGGCACCGTGAGGGGCAGCAAGAGCTTTCAGGGCTGGGCCCTTCCTTGTGGGAGAAGGAGCCGGACGTTTGCCTTTTCGGCAGGAGGCTCTGCCGCGGCCGAGCGCCATGAGATGTTGCGTCTCTGGGAAAGCACAGATCCCCACTGCTGTTGTGCCTGTAGATAGGGCACCAAGGCACCGTGAAGAGCAGCAACAGCTTACAGGGCTGGGCCCTTCCTTGTGGGAGAAGGAGCCGGACGTTTGCCTTTTCGGCAAGAGGCGCTGCCGCGGCCAAGCGCCATGAGATCTTGCGTCTCTGGGAATTCAGAGATCCCCACTGCTGTTGTGCCTGTAGATAGGGCGCCAAGGCACCGTGAAGAGCAGCAAGAGCTTTCAGGGCTGGGCCCTTCCTTGTGGGAGAAGGAGCCGGACGTTTGCCTTTTCGGCAAGAGGCTCTGCCGCGGCCGAGCGCCATGAGATGTTGCGTCTCTGGTAAAGCACAGATCCCCACGGCTCTTCTGCCTGTAGATAGGGCGCCAAGGCACCGTGAAGAGCAGCAACAGCTTACAGGGCTGGGCCCTTCCATGAGGGAGAAGGAGCCGGACGTTTGCCTTTTCGGCAAGAGGCGCTGCCGCGGCCGAGCGCCATGAGATGTTGCGTCTCTGGGAAAGCACAGATCCCCACTGCTGTTGAGCCTGTAGATAGGGCACCAAGGCACCGTGAAGGGCAGCAAGAGCTTTCAGGGCTGGGCCCTTCCTTGTGGGAGAAGGAGCCGGACGTTTGCCTTTTCGGCAAGAGGCGCTGCCGCGGCCGAGCGCCATGAGATCTTGCGTCTCTGGGAAAGCACAGATCCCCAGGGCTGTTGTGCCTGTAGATAGGGCGCCAAGGCACCGTGAAGAGCAGCAAGAGCTTTGAGGGCTGGGCCCTTCCTTGTGGGAGAAGGAGCCGGACGTTTGCCTTTTCGGCAAGAGGCTCTGCCGCGGCCGAGCGCCATGAGATGTTGCGTCTCTGGGAAAGCACAGATCCCCAGTGCTGTTGTGCCTGTAGATAGGGCGCCAAGGCACCGTGAAGAGCAGCAAGAGCTTTCAGGGCTGGGCCCTTCCTTGTGGGAGAAGGAGCCGGACGTTTGCCTTTTCGGCAAGAGGCGCTGCCGCGGCCCAGCGCCATGAGATGTTGCGTCTCTGGGAAAGCACAGATCCCCACTGCTGTTGTGCCTGTAGATAGGGCGCCAAGGCACCGTGAAGAGCAGCAAGAGCTTTCAGGGCTGGGCCCTTCCTTGTGGGAGAAGGAGCCGGACGTTTGCCTTTTCGGCAAGAGGCGCTGCCGCGGCCGAGCGCCATGAGATCTTGCGTCTCTGGGAAAGCACAGATCCCCACTGCTGCTGTGCCTGTAGATAGGGCGCCAAGGCACCATGAAGAGCAGCAACAGCTTTGAGGGCTGGGCTCTTCCTTGTGGGAGAAGGAGCCGGACGTTTGCCTTTTCGGCAAGAGGCTCTGCCACGGCCGAGCGCCATGAGATGTTGCGTCTCTGGGAAAGCACAGATCCCCACTGCTCTTCTGCCTGTAGATAGGGCGCCAAGGCACCGTGAAGAGCAGCAACAGCTTTCAGGGCTGGGCCCTTCCTTGTGGGAGAAGGAGGCGGGCGTTTGCCTTTTCGGCAAGAGGCTCTGCCGCGGCCGAGCGCCATGAGATGTTGCGTCTCTGGGAAAGCACAGATCCCCACTGCTCTTCTGCCTGTAGATAGGGCGCCAAGGCACCGTGAAGAGCAGCAACAGCTTTCAGGGCTGGGCCCTTCCTTGTGGGAGAATGATCCGGACGTTTGCCTTTTCGGCAAGAGGCTCTGCCGCGGCCCAGCGCCATGAGATCTTGCGTCTGTGGGAAAGCACAGATCCCCACTGCTGTTGTGCCTGTAGATAGGGCGCCAAGGCACCATGAAGAGCAGCAACAGCTTTGAGGGCTGGCCCCTTCCTTGTGGGAGAAGGAGCCGGACGTTTGCCTTTTCGGCAAGAGGCTCTGACGCGGCCGAGCGCCATGAGATCTTGCGTCTCTGGGAAAGCACAGATCCCCACTGCTGCTGTGCCTGTAGATAGGGCGCCAAGGCACCGTGAAGAGCAGCAACAGCTTTCAGGGCTGGGCCCTTCCTTGTGGGAGAAGGAGCCGGACGTTTGCCTTTTCGGCAAGAGGCGCTGCCGCGGCCGAGCGCCATGAGATGTTGCGTCTCTGGGAAAGCACAGATCCCCACTGCTCTTCTGCCTGTAGATAGGGCACCAAGGCACCGTGAAGGGCAGCAAGAGCTTACAGGGCTGGGCCCTTCCTTGTGGGAGAAGGAGCCGGACGTTTGCCTTTTCGGCAAGAGGCTCTGCCGCGGCCGAGCGCCATGAGATGTTGCGTCTCTGGGAAAGCACAGATCCCCAGGGCTGTTGTGCCTGTAGATAGGGCGCCAAGGCACCGTGAAGAGCAGCAAGAGCTTTCAGGGCTGGGCCCTTCCTTGTGGGAGAAGGAGCCGGACGTTTGCTTTTTCGGCAAGAGGCGCTGCCGCGGCCGAGCGCCATGAGATGTTGCATATCTGGGAATTCACAGATCCCCACTGCTGTTGTGCCTGTAGATAGGGCGCCAAGACACCATGAAGAGCAGCAAGAGCTTTCAGGGCTGGGCCCTTCCTTGTGGGAGAAGGAGCCAGACGTTTGCCTTTTCGGCAATAGGCTCTGCCGCGGCCGAGCGCCATGAGATGTTGCGTCTCTGGGAAAGCACAGATCCCCACTGCTGTTTTGCCTGTAGATAGGGGGCCAAGGCACCGTGAAGAGCAGCAACAGCTTACAGGGCTGGGCCCTTCCTTGTGGGAGAAGGAGCCGGACGTTTGCCTTTTCGGCAAGAGGCGCTGCCGCGGCCAAGAGCCATGAGATCTTGCGTCTCTGGGAAAGCACAGATCCCCACTGCTGTTGTGCCTGTAGATAGGGCGCCAAGGCACCGTGCAGGGCAGCAAGAGCTTTCAGGGCTGGGCCCTTCCTTGTGGGAGAAGGAGCCGGACGTTTGCCTTATAGGCAAGAGGCTCTGCCACGGCCGAGCGCCATGAGATGTTGCGTCTCTGGGAAAGCACAGATCCCCACTGCTGTTGTGCCTGTAGATAGGGCGCCAAGGCACCGTGAAGAGCAGCAAGAGCTTTCAGGGCTGGGCCCTTCCTTCTGGGAGAAGGAGCCGGACGTTTGCCTTTTCGGCAAGAGGCTCTGCCGCGGCCGAGCGCCATGAGATGTTGCGTCTCTGGGAAAGCACAGATCCCCAGGGCTGTTGAGCCTGTAGATAGGGCGCCAAGGCACCGTGAAGAGCAGCAAGAGCTTTCAGGGCTGGGCCCTTCCTTGTGGGAGAAGGAGCCGGACGTTTGCCTTTTCGGCAAGAGGCGCTGCCGCTGCCAAGCGCCATGAGATCTTGCGTCTCTGGGAATTCACAGATCCCCACTGCTGTTGTGCCTGTAGATAGGGCGCCAAGACACCGTGAAGAGCAGCAACAGATTTAAGGGCTGGGCCCTTCCTTGTGGGAGAAGGAGCCAGACGTTTGCCTTTTCGGCAGGAGGCTCTGCCGCGGCCGAGCGCCATGAGATGTTGCGTCTCTGGGAAAGCACAGATCCCCACTGCTGTTGTGCCTGTAGATAGGGCACCAAGGCACCGTGAAGAGCAGCAACAGCTTACAGGGCTGGGCCCTTCCTTGTGGGAGAAGGAGCCGGACGTTTGCCTTTTCGGCAAGAGGCGCTGCCGCGGCCAAGCGCCATGAGATCTTGCGTCTCTGGGAATTCAGAGATCCCCACTGCTGTTGTGCCTGTAGATAGGGCGCCAAGGCACCGTGAAGGGCAGCAAGAGCTTTCAGGGCTGGGCCCTTCCTTGTGGGAGAAGGAGCCGGACGTTTGCCTTTTCGGCAAGAGGCGCTGCCGCGGCCGAGCGCCATGAGATCTTGCGTCTCTGGGAAAGCACAGATCCCCAGGGCTGTTGTGCCTGTAGATAGGGCGCCAAGGCACCGTGAAGAGCAGCAACAGCTTTCAGGGCTGGGCCCTTCCTTGTGGGAGAAGGAGCCGGACGTTTGCCTTTTCGGCAAGAGGCTCTGCCGCGGCCGAGCGCCATGAGATGTTGCGTCTCTGGGAAAGCACAGATCCCCACTGCTGTTGAGCCTGTAGATAGGGCGCCAAGGCACCGTGAAGAGCAGCAAGAGCTTTCAGGGCTGGGCCCTTCCTTGTGGGAGAAGGAGCCGGACGTTTGCCTTTTCGGCAAGAGGCTCTGCCGCGGCCGAGCGCCATGAGATGTTGCGTCTCTGGTAAAGCACAGATCCCCACGGCTCTTCTGCCTGTAGATAGGGCGCCAAGGCACCGTGAAGAGCAGCAACAGCTTACAGGGCTGGGCCCTTCCATGAGGGAGAAGGAGCCGGACGTTTGCCTTTTCGGCAAGAGGCGCTGCCGCGGCCGAGCGCCATGAGATGTTGCGTCTCTGGGAAAGCACAGATCCCCACTGCTGTTGAGCCTGTAGATAGGGCACCAAGGCACCGTGAAGAGCAGCAAGAGCTTTCAGGGCTGGGCCCTTCCTTGTGGGAGAAGGAGCCGGACGTTTGCCTTTTCGGCAAGAGGCGCTGCCGCGGCCCAGCGCCATGAGATGTTGCGTCTCTGGGAAAGCACAGATCCCCAGGGCTGTTGTGCCTGTAGATAGGGCGCCAAGGCACCGTGAAGAGCAGCAAGAGCTTTCAGGGCTGGGCCCTTCCTTGTGGGAGAAGGAGCCGGACGTTTGCCTTTTCGGCAAGAGGCGCTGCCGCGGCCGAGCGCCATGAGATCTTGCGTCTCTGGGAAAGCACAGATCCCCACTGCTGCTGTGCCTGTAGATAGGGCGCCAAGGCACCATGAAGAGCAGCAACAGCTTTGAGGGCTGGGCTCTTCCTTGTGGGAGAAGGAGCCGGACGTTTGCCTTTTCGGCAAGAGGCTCTGCCGCGGCCGAGCGCCATGAGATGTTGCGTCTCTGGGAAAGCACAGATCCCCACTGCTCTTCTGCCTGTAGATAGGGCGCCAAGGCACCGTGAAGAGCAGCAACAGCTTTCAGGGCTGGGCCCTTCCTTGTGGGAGAAGGAGGCGGGCGTTTGCCTTTTCGGCAAGAAGCTCTGCCGCGGCCGAGCGCCATGAGATGTTGCGTCTCTGGGAAAGCACAGATCCCCACTGCTCTTCTGCCTGTAGATAGGGCGCCAAGGCACCGTGAAGAGCAGCAACAGCTTTCAGGGCTGGGCCCTTCCTTGTGGGAGAATGATCCGGACGTTTGCCTTTTCGGCAAGAGGCGCTGCCGCGGCCCAGCGCCATGAGATCTTGCGTCTCTGGGAAAGCACAGATCCCCACTGTTGTTGTGCCTGTAGATAGGGCGCCAAGGCACCATGAAGAGCAGCAACAGCTTTGAGGGCTGGCCCCTTCCTTGTGGGAGAAGGAGCCGGACGTTTGCCTTTTCAGCAAGAGGCTCTGCCGCGGCCGAGCGCCATGAGATCTTGCGTCTCTGGGAAAGCACAGATCCCCACTGCTGCTGTGCCTGTAGATAGGGCGCCAAGGCACCGTGAAGAGCAGCAACAGCTTTCAGGGCTGGGCCCTTCCTTGTGGGAGAAGGAGCCGGACGTTTGCCTTTTCGGCAAGAGGCGCTGCCGCAGCCGAGCGCCATGAGATGTTGCGTCTCTGGGAAAGCACAGATCCCCACTGCTGCTGTGCCTGTAGATAGGGCGCCAAGGCACCGTGAAGAGCAGTAACAGCTTTGAGGGCTGGGCCCTTCCTTCTGGGAGAAAGAGCCGGACGTTTGCCTTTTCGGCAAGAGGCTCTGCCGCGGCCGAGCGCCATGAGATGTTGCGTCTCTGGGAAAGCACAGATCCCCACTGCTCTTCTGCCTGTAGATAGGGCGCCAAGGCACCGTGAAGAGCAGCAACAGCTTTCAGGGCTGGGCCCTTCCTTGTGGGAGAAGGAGCCGGACGTTTGCCTTTTCGGCAAGAGGCGCTGCCGCAGCCGAGCGCCATGAGATGTTGCGTCTCTGGGAAAGCACAGATCCCCACTGCTGCTGTGCCTGTAGATAGGGCGCCAAGGCACCGTGAAGAGCAGCAACAGCTTTGAGGGCTGGGCCCTTCCTTCTGGGAGAAGGAGCCGGACGTTTGCCTTTTCGGCAAGAGGCTCTGCCGCGGCCGAGCGCCATGAGATGTTGCGTCTCTGGGAAAGCACAGATCCCCACTGCTCTTCTGCCTGTAGATAGGGCGCCAAGGCACCGTGAAGAGCAGCAACAGCTTTCAGGGCTGGGCCCTTCCTTGTGGGAGAAGGAGCCGGACGTTTGCCTTTTCGGCAATAGGCGCTGCCGCGGCCGAGCGCCATGAGATCTTGCGTCTCTGGGAAAGCACAGATCCCCACTGCTGCTGTGCCTGTAGATAGGGCACCAAGGCACCGTGAAGGGCAGCAAGAGCTTTCAGGGCTGGGCCCTTCCTTGTGGGAGAAGGAGCCGGACGTTTGCCTTTTCGGCAAGAGGCTCTGCCGCGGCCGAGCGCCATGAGATGTTGCGTCTCTGGGAAAGCACAGATCCCCAGGGCTGTTGTGCCTGTAGATAGGGCGCCAAGGCACCGTGAAGAGCAGCAAGAGCTTTCAGGGCTGGGCCCTTCCTTGTGGGAGAAGGAGCCGGACGTTTGCTTTTTCGGCAAGAGGCGCTGCTGCGGCCGAGCGCCATGAGATGTTGCATATCTGGGAATTCACAGATCCCCACTGCTCTTCTGCCTGTAGATAGGGCGCCAAGACACCATGAAGAGCAGCAAGAGCTTTCAGGGCTGGGCCCTTCCTTGTGGGAGAAGGAGCCGGACGTTTGCCTTTTCGGCAAGAGGCTCTGCCGCGGCCGAGCGCCATGAGATGTTGCGTCTCTGGGAAAGCACAGATCCCCACTGCTGTTGTGCCTGTAGATAGGGCGCCAAGGCACCGTGAAAAGCAGCAACAGCTTTCAGGGCTGGGCCCTTCCTTGTGGGAGAATGATCCGGACGTTTGCCTTTTCGGCAAGAGGAGCTGCCGCGGCCGAGCGCCATGAGATCTTGCGTCTGTGGGAAAGCACAGATCCCCAGTGCTGTTGTGCCTGTAGATAGGGCGCCAAGGCACCGTGAAGAGCAGCAACAGCTTTGAGGGCTGGGCCCTTCCTTGTGGGAGAAGGAGCCGGACGTTTGCCTTTTCGGCAAGAGGCTCTGCCGCGGCCGAGCGCAATGAGATGTTGCGTCTCTGGGAAAGCACAGATCCCCACTGCTCTTCTGCCTGTAGATAGGGCGCCAAGGCACCGTGAAGAGCAGCAACAGCTTTCAGGGCTGGGCCCTTCCTTGTGGGAGAAGGAGCCGGACGTTTGCCTTTTCGGCAAGAGGCTCTGCCGCGGCCGAGCGCCATGAGATCTTGCGTCTCTGGGAAACCACAGATCCCCACTGCTGTTGTGCCTGTAGATAGGGCGCCAAGGCACCGTGAAGAGCAGCAAGAGCTTTCAGGGCTGGGCCCTTCCTTGTGGGAGAAGGAGCCGGACGTTTGCCTTTTCGGCAAGAGGCTCTGCCGCGGCCGAGCGCCATGAGATGTTGCGTCTCTGGGAAAGCACAGATCCCCAGTGCTGTTGTGCCTGTAGATAGGGCGCCAAGGCAACGTGAAGAGCAGCAACAGCTTACAGGGCTGGGACCTTCCTTGAGGGAGAAGGAGGCGGACGTTTGCCTTTTCGGCAAGAGGCTCTGCAGCGGCCGAGCGCAATGAGATGTTGCGTCTCTGGGAAAGCACAGATCCCCACTGCTGTTGTGCCTGTACATAGGGCGCCAAGGCACCGTGAAGAGCAGCAAGAGCTTTCAGGGCTGGGCCCTTCCTTGTGGGAGAAGGAGCCGGACGTTTGCCTTTTCGGCAAGAGGCGCTGCCGCGGCCGAGCACCATGAGATCTGGCGTCTCTGGGAAAGCACAGATCCCCACTGCTGTTGTGCCTGTAGATAGGGCGCCAAGGCACCATGAAGAGCAGCAACAGCTTTGAGGGCTGGGCCCTTCCTTGAGGGAGAAGGAGCCGGACGTTTGCCTTTTCGGCAAGAGGCTCTGCCGCGGCCGAGCGCCATGAGATGTTGCGTCTCTGGGAAAGCACAGATCCCCACGGCTCTTCTGCCTGTAGATAGGTCGCCAAGGCACCGTGAAGAGCAGCAACAGCTTTCAGGGCTGGGCCCTTCCTTGTGGGAGAAGGAGGCGGACGTTTGCCTTTTCGGCAAGAGGCTCTGCCGCGGCCGAGCGCCATGAGATGTTGCGTCTCTGGGAAAGCACAGATCCCCACTGCTCTTCTGCCTGTAGATAGGGCACCAAGGCACCGTGAAGAGCAGCAACAGCTTTGAGGGCTGGGCCCTTCCTTGTGGGAGAAGGAGCCGAACGTTTGCCTTTTCGGCAAGAGGCTCTGCTGCGGCTGAGCGCAATGAGATGTTGCGTCTCTGGGAAAGCACAGATCCCCAATGCTGCTGTGCCTGTAGATAGGGCGCCAAGGCACCGTGAAGGGCAGCAAGAGCTTTCAGGGCTGGGCCCTTCCTTGTGGGAGAAGGAGCCGGACGTTTGCCTTTTCGGCAAGAGGCTCTGCCGCGGCCGAGTGCCATGAGATGTTGCGTCTCTGGGAAAGCACAGATCCCCAGGGCTGTTGTGCCTGTAGATAGGGCGCCAAGGCACCATGAAGAGCAGCAACAGTTTTCAGGGCTGGGCCCTTCCTTGTGGGAGAAGGAGCCGGACGTTTGCCTTTTCGGCAATAGGCTCTGCCGCGGCCGAGCGCCATGAGATGTTGCGTCTCTGGGAAAGCACAGATCCCCACTGCTGTTGTGCCTGTAGATAGGGCGCCAAGGCACCGTGAAGAGCAGCAACAGCTTACAGGGCTGGGCCCTTCCTTGAGGTAGAAGGAGCCGGACGTTTGCCTTTTCGGCAAGAGGCGCTGCCGCGGCCAAGCGCCATGAGATCTTGCGTCTATGGGAATTCAGAGATCCCCACTGCTGTTGTGCCTGTAGATAGGGCGCCAAGGCACCGTGAAGAGCAGCAAGAGCTTTCAGGGCTGGGCCCTTCCTTGTGGGAGAAGGAGCCGGACGTTTGCCTTTTCGGCAAGAGGCTCTGCCGCGGCCGAGCGCCATGAGATGTTGCGTCTCTGGGAAAGCACAGATCCCCACGGCTCTTCTGCCTGTAGATAGGGCGCCAAGGCACCGTGAAGAGCAGCAACAGCTTACAGGGCTGGGCCCTTCCATGAGGGAGAAGGAGCCGGACGTTTGCCTTTTCGGCAAGAGGCGCTGCCGCGGCCGAGCGCCATGAGATGTTGCGTCTCTGGGAAAGCACAGATCCCCACTACTGTTGTGCCTGTAGATAGGGCACCAAGGCACCGTGAAGGGCAGCAAGAGCTTTCAGGGCTGGGCCCTTCCTTGTGGGAGAAGGAGCCGGACGTTTGCCTTTTCGGCAAGAGGAGCTGCCGCGGCCGAGCGCCATGAGATCTTGCGTCTGTGGGAAAGCACAGATCCCCAGTGCTGTTGTGCCTGTAGATAGGGCGCCAAGGCACCGTGAAGAGCAGCAACAGCTTTGAGGGCTGGGCCCTTCCTTGTGGGAGAAGGAGCCGGACGTTTGCCTTTTCGGCAAGAGGCTCTGCCGCGGCCGAGCGCAATGAGATGTTGCGTCTCTGGGAAAGCACAGATCCCCACTGCTGTTGAGCCTGTAGATAGGGCGCCAAGGCACCGTGAAGAGCAGCAAGAGCTTTCAGGGCTGGGCCCTTCCTTGTGGGAGAAGGAGCCGGACGTTTGCCTTTTCGGCAAGAGGCTCTGCCGCGGCCGAGCGCAATGAGATGTTGCATCATTGGGAAAGCACAGATCCCCACTGCTGCTGTGCCTGTAGATAGGGCGCCAAGGCACCGTGAAGGGCAGCAACAGCTTTCAGGGCTGGGCCCTTCCTTGTGGGAGAAGGAGCCGGACGTTTGCCTTTTCGGCAAGAGGCTCTGCCGCGGCCGAGCGCCATGAGATGTTGCGTCTCTGGGAAAGCACAGATCCCCAGGGCTGCTTTGCCTGTAGATAGGGCGCCAAGGCACCGAGAGGGGCAGCAAGAGCTTTCAGGGCTGGGCCCTTCCTTGTGGGAGAAGGAGCGGGACGTTTGCCTTTTCGGCAAGAGGCTCTGCCGCGGCCGAGCGCAATGAGATCTTGCGTCTCTGGGAAAGCACAGATCCCCACGGCTCTTCTGCCTGTAGATAGGGCGCCAAGGCACCGTGAAGGGCAGCAACAGCTTACAGGGCTGGGACCTTCCTTGAGGGAGAAGGAGGCGGACGTTTGCCTTTTCGGCAAGAGGCTCTGCCGCGGCCGAGCGCCATGAGATGTTGCGTCTCTGGGAAAGCACAGATCCCCACTGCTGTTGTGCCTGTAGATAGGGCGCCAAGGCACCGTGAAGAGCAGCAAGAGCTTTCAGGGCTGGGCCCTTCCTTGTGGGAGAAGGAGCCGGACGTTTGCCTTTTCGGCAAGAGGCGCTGCCGCGGCCGAGCACCATGAGATCTGGCGTCTCTGGGAAAGCACAGATCCCCACTGCTGTTGTGCCTGTAGATAGGGCGCCAAGGCACCATGAAGAGCAGCAACAGCTTTGAGGGCTGGGCCCTTCCTTGAGGGAGAAGGAGCCGGACGTTTGCCTTTTCGGCAAGAGGCTCTGCCGCGGCCGAGCGCCATGAGATGTTGCGTCTCTGGGAAAGCACAGATCCCCACGGCTCTTCTGCCTGTAGATAGGTCGCCAAGGCACCGTGAAGAGCAGCAACAGCTTTCAGGGCTGGGCCCTTCCTTGTGGGAGAAGGAGGCGGACGTTTGCCTTTTCGGCAAGAGGCTCTGCCGCGGCCGAGCGCCATGAGATGTTGCGTCTCTGGGAAAGCACAGATCCCCACTGCTCTTCTGCCTGTAGATAGGGCACCAAGGCACCGTGAAGAGCAGCAACAGCTTTGAGGGCTGGGCCCTTCCTTGTGGGAGAAGGAGCCGAACGTTTGCCTTTTCGGCAAGAGGCTCTGCTGCGGCTGAGCGCAATGAGATGTTGCGTCTCTGGGAAAGCACAGATCCCCAATGCTGCTGTGCCTGTAGATAGGGCGCCAAGGCACCGTGAAGGGCAGCAAGAGCTTTCAGGGCTGGGCCCTTCCTTGTGGGAGAAGGAGCCGGACGTTTGCCTTTTCGGCAAGAGGCTCTGCCGCGGCCGAGTGCCATGAGATGTTGCGTCTCTGGGAAAGCACAGATCCCCAGGGCTGTTGTGCCTGTAGATAGGGCGCCAAGGCACCATGAAGAGCAGCAACAGTTTTCAGGGCTGGGCCCTTCCTTGTGGGAGAAGGAGCCGGACGTTTGCCTTTTCGGCAATAGGCTCTGCCGCGGCCGAGCGCCATGAGATGTTGCGTCTCTGGGAAAGCACAGATCCCCACTGCTGTTGTGCCTGTAGATAGGGCGCCAAGGCACCGTGAAGAGCAGCAACAGCTTACAGGGCTGGGCCCTTCCTTGAGGTAGAAGGAGCCGGACGTTTGCCTTTTCGGCAAGAGGCGCTGCCGCGGCCAAGCGCCATGAGATCTTGCGTCTATGGGAATTCAGAGATCCCCACTGCTGTTGTGCCTGTAGATAGGGCGCCAAGGCACCGTGAAGAGCAGCAAGAGCTTTCAGGGCTGGGCCCTTCCTTGTGGGAGAAGGAGCCGGACGTTTGCCTTTTCGGCAAGAGGCTCTGCCGCGGCCGAGCGCCATGAGATGTTGCGTCTCTGGGAAAGCACAGATCCCCACGGCTCTTCTGCCTGTAGATAGGGCGCCAAGGCACCGTGAAGAGCAGCAACAGCTTACAGGGCTGGGCCCTTCCATGAGGGAGAAGGAGCCGGACGTTTGCCTTTTCGGCAAGAGGCGCTGCCGCGGCCGAGCGCCATGAGATGTTGCGTCTCTGGGAAAGCACAGATCCCCACTACTGTTGTGCCTGTAGATAGGGCACCAAGGCACCGTGAAGGGCAGCAAGAGCTTTCAGGGCTGGGCCCTTCCTTGTGGGAGAAGGAGCCGGACGTTTGCCTTTTCGGCAAGAGGAGCTGCCGCGGCCGAGCGCCATGAGATCTTGCGTCTGTGGGAAAGCACAGATCCCCAGTGCTGTTGTGCCTGTAGATAGGGCGCCAAGGCACCGTGAAGAGCAGCAACAGCTTTGAGGGCTGGGCCCTTCCTTGTGGGAGAAGGAGCCGGACGTTTGCCTTTTCGGCAAGAGGCTCTGCCGCGGCCGAGCGCAATGAGATGTTGTGTCTCTGGGAAAGCACAGATCCCCACTGCTGTTGAGCCTGTAGATAGGGCGCCAAGGCACCGTGAAGAGCAGCAAGAGCTTTCAGGGCTGGGCCCTTCCTTGTGGGAGAAGGAGCCGGACGTTTGCCTTTTCGGCAAGAGGCTCTGCCGCGGCCGAGCGCAATGAGATGTTGCATCATTGGGAAAGCACAGATCCCCACTGCTGCTGTGCCTGTAGATAGGGCGCCAAGGCACCGTGAAGGGCAGCAACAGCTTTCAGGGCTGGGCCCTTCCTTGTGGGAGAAGGAGCCGGACGTTTGCCTTTTCGGCAAGAGGCTCTGCCGCGGCCGAGCGCCATGAGATGTTGCGTCTCTGGGAAAGCACAGATCCCCAGGGCTGCTTTGCCTGTAGATAGGGCGCCAAGGCACCGAGAGGGGCAGCAAGAGCTTTCAGGGCTGGGCCCTTCCTTGTGGGAGAAGGAGCGGGACGTTTGCCTTTTCGGCAAGAGGCTCTGCCGCGGCCGAGCGCAATGAGATCTTGCGTCTCTGGGAAAGCACAGATCCCCACGGCTCTTCTGCCTGTAATAGGGCGCCAAGGCACCGTGAAGGGCAGCAACAGCTTACAGGGCTGGGACCTTCCTTGAGGGAGAAGGAGGCGGACGTTTGCCTTTTCGGCAAGAGGCTCTGCCGCGGCCGAGCGCCATGAGATGTTGCGTCTCTGGGAAAGCACAGATCCCCACTGCTGTTGTGCCTGTAGATAGGGCGCCAAGGCACCGTGAAGAGCAGCAAGAGCTTTCAGGGCTGGGCCCTTCCTTGTGGGAGAAGGAGCCGGACGTTTGCCTTTTCGGCAAGAGGCGCTGCCGCGACCGAGCGCCATGAGATCTTGCGTCTCTGGGAAAGCACAGATCCCCACTGCTGTTGTGCCTGTAGATAGGGCGCCAAGGCACCGTGAAGAGCAGCAACAGCTTTGAGGGCTGGGCCCTTCCTTGTGGGAGAAGGAGCCGGACGTTTGCCTTTTCGGCAAGAGGCTCTGCCGCGGCCGAGCGCAATGAGATGTTGCGTCTCTGGGAAAGCACAGATCCCCACTGCTGTTGAGCCTGTAGATAGGGCGCCAAGGCACCGTGAAGAGCAGCAAGAGCTTTCAGGGCTGGGCCCTTCCTTGTGGGAGAAGGAGCCGGACGTTTGCCTTTTCGGCAAGAGGCTCTGCCGCGGCCGAGCGCCATGAGATGTTGCGTCTCTGGGAAAGCACAGATCCCCAGGGCTGCTTTGCCTGTAGATAGGGTGCCAAGGCACCGAGAGGGGCAGCAAGAGCTTTCAGGGCTGGGCCCTTCCTTGTGGGAGAAGGAGCGGGACGTTTGCCTTTTCGGCAAGAGGCTCAGCCGCGGCCGAGCGCAATGAGATCTTGCGTCTCTGGGAAAGCACAGATCCCCACGGCTCTTCTGCCTGTAGATAGGGCGCCAAGGCACCGTGAAGGGCAGCAAGAGCTTTCAGGGCTGGGACCTTCCTTGAGGGACAAGGAGGCGGACGTTTGCCTTTTCGGCAATAGGCGCTGCCGCGGCCGAGCGCAATGAGATGTTGCATCACTGGGAAAGCACAGATCCCCACTGCTGCTGTGCCTGTAGATAGGGCGCCAAGGCACCGTGAAGGGCAGCAACAGCTTTCAGGGCTGGGCCCTTCCTTGTGGGAGAAGGAGCCGGACGTTTGCCTTTTCGGCAAGAGGCGCTGCCGCGGCCGAGCGCCATGAGATCTTGCGTCTCTGGGAATTCAGAGATCCCCACTGCTGTTGTGCCTGTAGATAGGGCGCCAAGGCACCGTGAAGTGCATCAAGAGCTTTCAGGGCTGGGCCCTTCCTTGTGGGAGAAGGAGCCGGACGTTTGCCTTTTCGGCAAGAGGCTCTGCCGCGGCCGAGCGCCATGAGATCTTGCGTCTCTGGGAAAGCACAGATCCCCAGTGCTGTTGTGCCTGTAGATAGGGCACCAAGGCAACGTGAAGAGCAGCAACAGCTTACAGGGATGGGACCTTCCTTGAGGGAGAAGGAGGCGGACGTTTGCCTTTTCGGCAAGAGGCTCTGCCGCGGCCGAGCGCCATGAGATGTTGCGTCTCTGGGAAAGCACAGATCCCCACTGCTGTTGTGCCTGTAGATAGGGCGCCAAGGCACCGTGAAGAGCAGCAAGAGCTTTCAGGGCTGGGCACTTCCTTGTGGGAGAAGGAGCCGGACGTTTGCCTTTTCGGCAAGAGGCGCTGCCGCGGCCGAGCGCCATGAGATCTGGCGTCTCTGGGAAAGCACAGATCCCCACTGCTGTTGTGCCTGTAGATAGGGCGCCAAGGCACCGTGAAGAGCAGCAAGAGCTTTGAGGGCTGGGCCCTTCCTTGTGGGAGAAGGAGCCGGACGTTTGCCTTTTCGGCAAGAGGCTCTGCCGCGGCCGAGCGCAATGAGATGTTGCATCACTGGGAAAGCACAGATCCCCACTGCTGCTGTGCCTGTAGATAGGGCGCCAAGGCACCGTGAAGGGCAGCAACAGCTTTCAGGGCTGGGCCCTTCCTTGTGGGAGAAGGAGCCGGACGTTTGCCTTTTCGGCAAGAGGCGCTGCCGCGGCCGAGCGCCATGAGATCTTGCGTCTCTGGGAATTCAGAGATCCCCACTGCTGTTGTGCCTGTAGATAGGGCGCCAAGGCACCGTGAAGTGCATCAAGAGCTTTCAGGGCTGGGCCCTTCCTTGTGGGAGAAGGAGCCGGACGTTTGCCTTTTCGGCAAGAG
Organism: Harpia harpyja; assembly: GCF_026419915.1. Classification (NCBI taxonomy): domain Eukaryota; kingdom Metazoa; phylum Chordata; class Aves; order Accipitriformes; family Accipitridae; genus Harpia; species Harpia harpyja. The sequence continues at coordinate 39,045 of NW_026293279.1, read as the reverse complement.
GCTCTGCCGCGGCCGAGCGCCATGAGATCTTGCGTCTCTGGGAAAGCACAGATCCCCAGTGCTGTTGTGCCTGTAGATAGGGCACCAAGGCAACGTGAAGAGCAGCAACAGCTTACAGGGATGGGACCTTCCTTGAGGGAGAAGGAGGCGGACGTTTGCCTTTTCGGCAAGAGGCTCTGCCGCGGCCGAGCGCCATGAGATGTTGCGTCTCTGGGAAAGCACAGATCCCCACTGCTGTTGTGCCTGTAGATAGGGCGCCAAGGCACCGTGAAGAGCAGCAAGAGCTTTCAGGGCTGGGCCCTTCCTTGTGGGAGAAGGAGCCGGACGTTTGCCTTTTCGGCAAGAGGCGCTGCCGCGGCCGAGCGCCATGAGATCTGGCGTCTCTGGGAAAGCACAGATCCCCACTGCTGTTGTGCCTGTAGATAGGGCGCCAAGGCACCGTGAAGAGCAGCAAGAGCTTTGAGGGCTGGGCCCTTCCTTGTGGGAGAAGGAGCCGGACGTTTGCCTTTTCGGCAAGAGGCTCTGCCGCGGCCGAGCGCAATGAGATGTTGCGTCTCTGGGAAAGCACAGATCCCCACTGCTGTTGAGCCTGTAGATAGGGCGCCAAGGCACCGTGAAGAGCAGCAAGAGCTTTCAGGGCTGGGCCCTTCCTTGTGGGAGAAGGAGCCGGACGTTTGCCTTTTCGGCAAGAGGCTCTGCCGCGGCCGAGCGCAATGAGATGTTGCATCATTGGGAAAGCACAGATCCCCACTGCTGCTGTGCCTGTAGATAGGGCGCCAAGGCACCGTGAAGGGCAGCAACAGCTTTCAGGGCTGGGCCCTTCCTTGTGGGAGAAGGAGCCGGACGTTTGCCTTTTCGGCAAGAGGCTCTGCCGCGGCCGAGTGCCATGAGATCTTGCGTCTCTGGGAATTCAGAGATCCCCACTGCTGTTGTGCCTGTAGATAGGGCGCCAAGGCACCGTGAAGTGCATCAAGAGCTTTCAGGGCTGGGCCCTTCCTTGTGGGAGAAGGAGCCGGACGTTTGCCTTTTCGGCAAGAGGCTCTGCCGCGGCCGAGCGCCATGAGATGTTGCGTCTCTGGGAAAGCACAGATCCCCACTGCTCTTCTGCCTGTAGATAGGGCGCCAAGGCACCGTGAAGAGCAGCAACAGCTTTCAGGGCTGGGCCCTTCCTTGTGGGAGAAGGAGCCGCACGTTTGCCTTTTCGGCAAGAGGCTCTGCCGCGGCGGAGCGCCATGAGATGTTGCGTCTCTGGGAAAGCACAGATCCCCACTGCTGTTGTGCCTGTAGATAGAGCACCAAGGCACCGTGAAAAGCAGCAACAGCTTTCAGGGCTGGGCCCTTCCTTCTGGGAGAAGGAGCCGGACGTTTGCCTTTTCGGCAAGAGGCGCTGCCGCGGCCGAGCGCCATGAGATCTTGTGTCTCTGGGAAAGCACAGATCCCCACTGCTGTTGTGCCTGTAGATAGGGCGCCAAGGCACCATGAAGAGCAGCAACAGCTTTCAGGGCTGGGCCCTTCCTTGTGGGAGAAGGAGCCGGACGTTTGCCTTTTCGGCAAGAGGCTCTGCCGCGGCCGAGCGCCATGAGATGTTGCGTCTCTGGGAAAGCACAGATCCCCAGGGCTGCTTTGCCTGTAGATAGGGCGCCAAGGCACCGAGAGGGGCAGCAAGAGCTTTCAGGGCTGGGCCCTTCCTTGTGGGAGAAGGAGCGGGACGTTTGCGTTTTCGGCAAGAGTCTCTGCCGCGGCCGAGCGCAATGAGATCTTGCGTCTCTGGGAAAGCACAGATCCCCACTGCTGCTGTGCCTGTAGATAGGGCGCCAAGGCACCGTGAAGGGCAGCAACAGCTTTCAGGGCTGGGCCCTTCCTTGTGGGAGAAGGAGCCGGACGTTTGCCTTTTCGGCAAGAGGCGCTGCCGCGGCCGAGCGCCATGAGATCTTGCGTCTCTGGGAATTCAGAGATCCCCACTGCTGTTGTGCCTGTAGATAGGGCGCCAAGGCACCGTGAAGTGCATCAAGAGCTTTCAGGGCTGGGCCCTTCCTTGTGGGAGAAGGAGCCGGACGTTTGCCTTTTCGGCAAGAGGCTCTGCCGCGGCCGAGCGCCATGAGATGTTGCGTCTCTGGGAAAGCACAGATCCCCAGGGCTGTTGAGCCTGTAGATAGGGCGCCAAGGCACCGTGAAGGGCAGCAAGAGCTTTGAGGGCTGGGCCCTTCCTTGTGGGAGAAGGAGCCGGACGTTTGCCTTTTCGGCAAGAGGCTCTGCCGCGGCCGAGCGCCATGAGATGTTGCGTCTCTGGGAAAGCACAGATCCCCACTGCTGTTGAGCCTGTAGATAGGGCGCCAAGGCACCGTGAAGGGCAGCAAGAGCTTTCAGGGCTGGGCCCTTCCTTGTGGGAGAAGGAGCCGGACGTTTGCCTTTTCGGCAAGAGGCGCTGCCGCGGCCGAGCGCCATGAGATCTTGCGTCTCTGGGAAAGCACAGATCCCCACTGCTGTTGTGCCTGTAGATAGGGCGCCAAGGGTAGGTGAAGAGCAGCAAGAGCTTTCAGGGCTGGGCCCTTCCTTGTGGGAGAAGGAGCCGGACGTTTGCCTTTTCGGCAAGAGGCGCTGCCGCGGCCGAGCGCCATGAGATCTTGCGTCTCTGGGAAAGCACAGATCCCCAGTGCTGTTGTGCCTGTAGATAGGGCACCAAGGCAACGTGAAGAGCAGCAACAGCTTACAGGGCTGGGACCTTCCTTGAGGGAGAAGGAGGCGGACGTTTGCCTTTTCGGCAAGAGGCTCTGCAGCGGCCGAGCGCCATGAGATGTTGCGTCTCTGGGAAAGCACAGATCCCCACTGCTGTTGTGCCTGTAGATAGGGCGCCAAGGCACCGTGAAGAGCAGCAAGAGCTTTCAGGGCTGGGCCCTTCCTTGTGGGAGAAGGAGCCGGACGTTTGCCTTTTCGGCAAGAGGCGCTGCCGCGGCCGAGCGCCATGAGATCTTGCGTCTCTGGGAAAGCACAGATCCCCACTGCTGTTGTGCCTGTAGATAGGGCGCCAAGGCACCATGAAGAGCAGCAACAGCTTTGAGGGCTGGGCCCTTCCTTGAGGGAGAAGGAGCCGGACGTTTGCCTTTTCGGCAAGAGGCGCTGCCGCGGCCGAGCGCCATGAGATCTTGCGTCTCTGGGAAAGCACAGATCCCCACGGCTCTTCTGCCTGTAGATAGGTCGCCAAGGCACCGTGAAGAGCAGCAAGAGCTTTCAGGGCTGGGCCCTTCCTTGTGGGAGAAGGAGGCGGACGTTTGCCTTTTCGGCAAGAGGCTCTGCCGCGGCCGAGCGCCATGAGATGTTGCGTCTCTGGGAAAGCACAGATCCCCACTGCTCTTCTGCCTGTAGATAGGGCACCAAGGCACCGTGAAGAGCAGCAACAGCTTTGAGGGCTGGGCCCTTCCTTGTGGGAGAAGGAGCCGAACGTTTGCCTTTTCGGCAAGAGGCTCTGCTGCGGCCGAGCGCAATGAGATGTTGCGTCTCTGGGAAAGCACAGATCCCCACTGCTGCTGTGCCTGTAGATAGGGCGCCAAGGCACCGTGAAGAGCAGCAAGAGCTTTCAGGGCTGGGCCCTTCCTTGTGGGAGAAGGAGCCGGACGTTTGCCTTTTCGGCAAGAGGCTCTGCCGCGGCCGAGCGCCATGAGATGTTGCGTCTCTGGGAAAGCACAGATCCCCAGGGCTCTTCTGCCTGTAGATAGGGCGCCAAGGCACCATGAAGAGCAGCAACAGCTTTCAGGGCTGGGCCCTTCCTTGTGGGAGAAGGAGCCGGACGTTTGCCTTTTCGGCAATAGGCTCTGCCGCGGCCGAGCGCCATGAGATGTTGCGTCTCTGGGAAAGCACAGATCCCCACGGCTCTTCTGCCTGTAGATAGGGCACCAAGGCACCGTGAAGAGCAGCAACAGCTTACAGGGCTGGGCCCTTCCTTGAGGTAGAAGGAGCCGGACGTTTGCCTTTTCGGCAAGAGGCGCTGCCGCGGCCAAGCGCCATGAGATCTTGCGTCTATGGGAATTCAGAGATCCCCACTGCTGTTGTGCCTGTAGATAGGGCGCCAAGGCACCGTGAAGAGCAGCAACAGCTTTCAGGGCTGGGCCCTTCCTTGTGGGAGAAGGAGCTGGACGTTTGCCTTTTCGGCAAGAGGCTCTGCCGCGGCCGAGCGCCATGAGATGTTGCGTCTCTGGGAAAGCACAGATCCCCACGGCTCTTCTGCCTGTAGATAGGGCGCCAAGGCACCGTGAAGAGCAGCAACAGCTTACAGGGCTGGGCCCTTCCATGAGGGAGAAGGAGCCGGACGTTTGCCTTTTCGGCAAGAGGCGCTGCCGCGGCCGAGCGCCATGAGATGTTGCGTCTCTGGGAAAGCACAGATCCCCACTACTGTTGTGCCTGTAGATAGGGCACCAAGGCACCGTGAAGGGCAGCAAGAGCTTTCAGGGCTGGGCCCTTCCTTGTGGGAGAAGGAGCCGGACGTTTGCCTTTTCGGCAAGAGGCTCTGCCACGGCCGAGCGCCATGAGATGTTGCGTCTCTGGGAAAGCACAGATCCCCACTGCTGTTGTGCCTGTAGATAGGGCGCCAAGGCACCGTGAAAAGCAGCAACAGCTTTCAGGGCCTGGCCCTTCCTTGTGGGAGAATGATGCGGACGTTTGCCTTTTCGGCAAGAGGAGCTGCCGCGGCCGAGCGCCATGAGATCTTGCGTCTGTGGGAAAGCACAGATCCCCACTGCTGTTGTGCCTGTAGATAGGGCGCCAAGGCACCGTGAAGAGCAGCAACAGCTTTGAGGGCTGGGCCCTTCCTTCTGGGAGAAGGAGCCGGACGTTTGCCTTTTCGGCAAGAGGCTCTGCCGCGGCCGAGCGCAATGAGATGTTGCGTCTCTGGGAAAGCACAGATCCCCACTGCTGTTGAGCCTGTAGATAGGGCGCCAAGGCACCGTGAAGAGCAGCAAGAGCTTTCAGGGCTGGGCCCTTCCTTGTGGGAGAAGGAGGCGGACGTTTGCCTTTTCGGCAAGAGGCTCTGCCGCGGCCGAGCGCCATGAGATCTTGCGTCTCTGGGAATTCAGAGATCCCCACTGCTGTTGTGCCTGTAGATAGGGCGCCAAGGCACCGCGAAGTGCATCAAGATCTTTCAGGGCTGGGCCCTTCCTTGTGGGAGAAGGAGCCGGACGTTTGCGTTTTCGGCAAGAGGCTCTGCCGCGGCCGAGCGCCATGAGATCTTGCGTCTCTGGGAAACCACAGATCCCCACTGCTGTTGTGCCTGTAGATAGGGCGCCAAGGCACCGTGAAGAGCAGCAAGAGCTTACAGGGCTGGGCCCTTCCTTGTGGGAGAAGGAGCCGGACGTTTGCCTTTTCGGCAAGAGGCTCTGCCGCGGCCGAGCGCCATGAGATGTTGCGTCTCTGGGAAAGCACAGATCCCCAGTGCTGTTGTGCCTGTAGATAGGGCGCCAAGGCACCGTGAAGGGCAGCAACAGCTTTGAGGGCTGAGCCCTTCCTTGTGGGAGAAGGAGCCGGACGTTTTCCTTTTCGGCAAGAGGCTCTGCTGCGGCCGAGCGCCATGAGATGTTGCGTCTCTGGGAAAGCACAGATCCCCACTGCTCTTCTGCCTGTAGATAGGGCGCCAAGGCACCGTGAAGAGCTGCAACAGCTTTCAGGGCTGGGCCTTTCCTTGTGGGAGAAGGAGCCGGACGTTTGCCTTTTCGGCAAGAGGCTCTGCCGCGGCCGAGTGCCATGAGATGTTGCGTCTCTGGGAAAGCACAGATCCCCACTGCTCTTCTGCCTGTAGATAGGGCGCCAAGGCACCGTGAAGAGCAGCAACAGCTTTCAGGGCTGGGCCCTTCCTTGTGGGAGAAGGAGCCGGACGTTTGCCTTTTCGGCAAGAGGCTCTGCCGCGGCCGAGCGCCATGAGATGTTGCGTCTCTGGGAAAGCACAGATCCCCACTGCTGCTGTGCCTGTAGAAAGGGCGCCAAGGCACCGTGAAGAGCAGCAAGAGCTTTCAGGGCTGGGCCCTTCCTTGTGGGAGAAGGAGCCGGACGTTTGCCTTTTCGGCAAGAGGCTCTGACGCGGCCGAGCGCCATGAGATCTTGCGTCTCTGGGAAAGCACAGATCCCCACTGCTGTTGAGCCTGTAGATAGGGCGCCAAGGCACCATGAAGGGCAGCAAGAGCTTTCAGGGCTGGGCCCTTCCTTGTGGGAGAAGGAGCCGGACGTTTGCCTTTTCGGCAAGAGGCTCTGCCGCGGCCGAGCGCCATGAGATGTTGCGTCTCTGGGAAAGCACAGTTCCCCACGGCTCTTCTGCCTGTAGATAGGGCGCCAAGGCACCGTGAAGAGCAGCAACAGCTTACAGGGCTGGGCCCTTCCATGAGGGAGAAGGAGCCGGACGTTTGCCTTTTTGGCAAGAGGCGCTGCCGCGGCCGAGCGCCATGAGATGTTGCGTCTCTGGGAAAGCACAGATCCCCACTACTGTTGTGCCTGTAGATAGGGCACCAAGGCACCGTGAAGGTCAGCAAGAGCTTTCAGGGCTGGGCCCTTCCTTGTGGGAGAAGGAGCCGGACGTTTGCCTTTTAGGCAAGAGGCTCTGCCACGGCTGAGCGCCATGAGATGTTGCGTCTCTGGGAAAGCACAGATCCCCACTGCTGTTGTGCCTGTAGATAGGGCGCCAAGGCACCGTGAAAAGCAGCAACAGCTTTCAGGGCTGGGCCCTTCCTTGTGGGAGAATGATGCGGACGTTTGCCTTTTCGGCAAGAGGAGCTGCCGCGGCCGAGCGCCATGAGATCTTGCGTCTGTGGGAAAGCACAGATCCCCACTGCTGTTGTGCCTGTAGATAGGGCGCCAAGGCACCGTGAAGAGCAGCAACACCTTTGAGGGCTGGGCCCTTCCTTCTGGGAGAAGGAGCCGGACGTTTGCCTTTTCGGCAAGAGGCTCTGCCGCGGCCGAGCGCAATGAGATGTTGCGTCTCTGGGAAAGCACAGATCTCCACTGCTGTTGAGCCTGTAGATAGGGCGCCAAGGCACCGTGAAGAGCAGCAAGAGCTTTGAGGGCTGGGCCCTTCCTTGAGGGAGAAGGAGCCGGACGTTTGCCTTTTCGGCAAGAGGCTCTGCCGCGGCCGAGCGCCATGAGATGTTGCGTCTCTGGGAAAGCACAGATCCCCACTGCTCTTCTGCCTGTAGATAGGTCGCCAAGGCACCGTGAAGAGCAGCAACAGCTTTCAGGGCTGGGCCCTTCCTTTTGGGAGAAGGAGGCGGACGTTTGCCTTTTCGGCAAGAGGCTCTGCCGCGGCCGAGCGCCATGAGATGTTGCGTCTCTGGGAAAGCACAGATCCCCACTGCTCTTCTGCCTGTAGATAGGGCACCAAGGCACCGTGAAGAGCAGCAACAGCTTTGAGGGCTGGGCCCTTCCTTGTGGGAGAAGGAGCCGAACGTTTGCCTTTTCGGCAAGAGGCTCTGCTGCGGCCGAGCGCAATGAGATGTTGCGTCTCTGGGAAAGCACAGATCCCCACTGCTGCTGTGCCTGTAGATAGGGCGCCAAGGCACCGTGAAGGGCAGCAAGAGCTTTCAGGGCTGGGCCCTTCCTTGTGGGAGAAGGAGCCGGACGTTTGCCTTTTCGGCAAGAGGCTCTGCCGCGGCCGAGCGCCATGAGATGTTGCGTCTCTGGGAAAGCACAGATCCCCAGGGCTGTTGTGCCTGTAGATAGGGCGCCAAGGCACCATGAAGAGCAGCAACAGCTTTCAGGGCTGGGCCCTTCCTTGTGGGAGAAGGAGCCGGACGTTTGCCTTTTCGGCAATAGGCTCTGCCGCGGCCGAGCGCCATGAGATGTTGCGTCTCTGGGAAAGCACAGATCCCCACGGCTCTTCTGCCTGTAGATAGGGCACCAAGGCACCGTGAAGAGCAGCAACAGCTTACAGGGCTGGGCCCTTCCTTGAGGTAGAAGGAGCCGGACGTTTGCCTTTTCGGCAAGAGGCGCTGCCGCGGCCAAGCGCCATGAGATCTTGCGTCTATGGGAATTCAGAGATCCCCACTGCTGTTGTGCCTGTAGATAGGGCGCCAAGGCACCGTGAAGAGCAGCAAGAGCTTTCAGGGCTGGGCCCTTCCTTGTGGGAGAAGGAGCCGGACGTTTGCCTTTTCGGCAAGAGGCGCTGCCGCGGCCAAGCGCCATGAGATCTTGCGTCTCTGGGAAAGCACAGATCCCCACGGCTCTTCTGCCTGTAGATAGGGCGCCAAGGCACCGTGAAGAGCAGCAAGAGCTTTCAGGGCTGGGCCCTTCCATGAGGGAGAAGGAGCCGGACGTTTGCCTTTTCGGCAAGAGGCGCTGCCGCGGCCGAGCGCCATGAGATCTTGTGTCTCTGGGAAAGCACAGATCCCCAGGGCTGTTGTGCCTGTAGATAGGGCGCCAAGGCACCATGAAGAGCAGCAACAGCTTTCAGGGCTGGGCCCTTCCTTGTGGGAGAAGGAGCCGGACGTTTGCCTTTTCGGCAAGAGGCTCTGCCGCGGCCGAGCGCCATGAGATGTTGCGTCTCTGGGAAAGCACAGATCCCCACGGCTCTTCTGCCTGTAGATAGGGCGCCAAGGCACCGTGAAGGGCAGCAACAGCTTTCAGGGCTGGGCCCTTCCTTGTGGGAGAAGGAGCCGGACGTTTGCCTTTTCAACAAGAGGCTGTGCCGCGGCCGAGCGCAATGAGATGTTGCGTCTCTGGGAAAGCACAGATCCCCACTGCTCTTCTGCCTGTAGATAGGGCGCCAAGGCACCGTGAAGAGCAGCAAGAGCTTTCAGGGCTGGGCCCTTCCTTGTGGGAGAAGGAGCCGGACGTTTGCCTTTTCGGCAAGAGGCTCTGCCGCGGCCGAGCGCCATGAGATGTTGCGTCTCTGGGAAAGCACAGATCCCCACTGCTGTTGTGCCTGTAGATAGGGTGCCAAGGCACCGTGAAGAGCAGCAAGAGCTTTCAGGGCTGGGCCCTTCCTTGTGGGAGAAGGAGCCGCACGTTTGCCTTTTCGGCAAGAGGCGCTGCCGCGGCCGAGCGCAATGAGATGTTGCGTCTCTGGGAAAGCACAGATCCCAATTGCTTTTCTGCCTGTAGATAGGGCGCCAAGGCACCGTGAAGAGCAGCAACAGATTTCAGGGCTGGGCCCTTCCTTGTGGGAGAAGGATCCGGACGTTTGCCTGTTCGGCAAGAGGCTCTGCCGCGGCCGAGCGCCATGAGATGTTGCGTCTCTGGGAAAGCACAGATCCCCACTGCTGTTGTGCCTGTAGATAGGGCGCCAAGGCACCGTGAAGGGCAGCAACAGCTTTGAGGGCTGAGCCCTTCCTTGTGGGAGAAGGAGGCGGACGTTTTCCTTTTCGGCAAGAGGCTCTGCTGCGGCCGAGCGCCATGAGATGTTGCGTCTCTGGAAAAGCACAGATCCCCACTGCTGTTGTGCCTGTAGATAGGGCGCCAAGGCACCATGAAGAGCAGCAAGAGCTTTCAAGGATGGGCCCTTCCTTGTGGGAGAAGGAGCCGGACGTTTGCCTTTTCGGCAAGAGGCTCTGCCGCGGCCGAGCGCCATGAGATGTTGCGTCTCTGGGAAAGCACAGATCCCCACTGCTGTTGTGCCTGTAGATAGGGCGCCAAGGCATCATGAAGAGCAGCAACAGCTTTGAGGGCTGGGCCCTTCCTTGAGGGAGAAGGAGCCGGACGTTTGCCTTTTCGGCAAGAGGCTCTGCCGCGGCCGAGCGCCATGAGATGTTGCGTCTCTGGGAAAGCACAGATCCCCACGGCTCTTCTGCCTGTAGATAGGTCGCCAAGGCACCGTGAAGAGCAGCAACAGCTTTCAGGGCTGGGCCCTTCCTTTTGGGAGAAGGAGGCGGACGTTTGCCTTTTCGGCAAGAGGCTCTGCCGCGGCCGAGCGCCATGAGATGTTGCGTCTCTGGGAAAGCACAGATCCCCACTGCTCTTCTGCCTGTAGATAGGGCACCAAGGCACCGTGAAGAGCAGCAACAGCTTTGAGGGCTGGGCCCTTCCTTGTGGGAGAAGGAGCCGAACGTTTGCCTTTTCGGCAAGAGGCTCTGCTGCGGCCGAGCGCAATGAGATGTTGCGTCTCTGGGAAAGCACAGATCCCCACTGCTGCTGTGCCTGTAGATAGGGCACCAAGGCACCGTGAAGGGCAGCAAGAGCTTTCAGGGCTGGGCCCTTCCTTGTGGGAGAAGGAGCCGGACGTTTGCCTTTTCGGCAAGAGGCTCTGCCGCGGCCGAGCGCCATGAGATGTTGCGTCTCTGGGAAAGCACAGATCCCCAGGGCTGTTGTGCCTGTAGATAGGGCGCCAAGGCACCATGAAGAGCAGCAACAGCTTTCAGGGCTGGGCCCTTCCTTGTGGGAGAAGGAGCCGGACGTTTGCCTTTTCGGCAATAGGCTCTGCCGCGGCCGAGCGCCATGAGATGTTGCGTCTCTGGGAAAGCACAGATCCCCACGGCTCTTCTGCCTGTAGATAGGGCACCAAGGCACCGTGAAGAGCAGCAACAGCTTACAGGGCTGGGCCCTTCCTTGTGGGAGAAGGAGCCGGACGTTTGCCTTTTCGGCAAGAGGCGCTGCCGCGGCCAAGCGCCATGAGATCTTGCGTCTATGGGAATTCAGAGATCCCCACTGCTGTTGTGCCTGTAGATAGGGCGCCAAGGCACCGTGAAGAGCAGCAAGAGCTTTCAGGGCTGGGCCCTTCCTTGTGGGAGAAGGAGCCGGACGTTTGCCTTTTCGGCAAGAGGCGCTGCCGCGGCCAAGCGCCATGAGATCTTGCGTCTCTGGGAAAGCACAGATCCCCACGGCTCTTCTGCCTGTAGATAGGGCGCCAAGGCACCGTGAAGAGCAGCAAGAGCTTTCAGGGCTGGGCCCTTCCATGAGGGAGAAGGAGCCGGACGTTTGCCTTTTCGGCAAGAGGCGCTGCCGCGGCCGAGCGCCATGAGATCTTGTGTCTCTGGGAAAGCACAGATCCCCAGGGCTGTTGTGCCTGTAGATAGGGCGCCAAGGCACCATGAAGAGCAGCAACAGCTTTCAGGGCTGGGCCCTTCCTTGTGGGAGAAGGAGCCGGACGTTTGCCTTTTCGGCAAGAGGCTCTGCCGCGGCCGAGCGCCATGAGATGTTGCGTCTCTGGGAAAGCACAGATCCCCACTGCTGCTGTGCCTGTAGATAGGGCGCCAAGGCACCGTGAAGGGCAGCAACAGCTTTGAGGGCTGGGCCCTTCCTTGTGGGAGAAGGAGCCGGACGTTTGCCTTTTCAACAAGAGGCTGTGCCGCGGCCGAGCGCAATGAGATGTTGCGTCTCTGGGAAAGCACAGATCCCCACTGCTCTTCTGCCTGTAGATAGGGCGCCAAGGCACCGTGAAGAGCAGCAACAGCTTTGAGGGCTGGGCCCTTCCTTGTGGGAGAAGGAGCCGGACGTTTGCCTTTTCGGCAAGAGGCTCTGCCGCGGCCGAGCGCCATGAGATGTTGCGTCTCTGGGAAAGCACAGATCCCCACTGCTGTTGTGCCTGTAGATAGGGTGCCAAGGCACCGTGAAGAGCAGCAAGAGCTTTCAGGGCTGGGCCCTTCCTTGTGGGAGAAGGAGCCGCACGTTTGCCTTTTCGGCAAGAGGCGCTGCCGCGGCCGAGCGCAATGAGATGTTGCGTCTCTGGGAAAGCACAGATCCCAATTGCTTTTCTGCCTGTAGATAGGGCGCCAAGGCACCGTGAAGAGCAGCAAGAGCTTTGAGGGCTGGGCCCTTCCTTGTGGGAGAAGGAGCCGGACGTTTGCCTTTTCGGCAAGAGGCTCTGCCGCGGCCGAGCGCCATGAGATGTTGCGTCTCTGGGAAAGCACAGATCCCCAGGGCTGTTGTGCCTGTAGATAGGGCGCCAAGGCACCGTGAAGAGCAGCAAGAGCTTTCAGGGCTGGGCCCTTCCTTGTGGGAGAAGGAGCCGGACGTTTGCCTTTTCGGCAAGAGGCGCTGCCGCGGCCGAGCGCCATGAGATCTTGCGTCTCTGGGAAAGCACAGATCCTTACTGCTGTTGTGCCTGTAGATAGGGCGCCAAGGCACCATGAAGAGCAGCAACAGCTTTGAGGGCTGGGCCCTTCCTTGAGGGAGAAGGAGCCGGACGTTTGCCTTTTCGGCAAGAGGCTCTGCCGCGGCCGAGCGCCATGAGATGTTGCGTCTCTGGGAAAGCACAGATCCCCACTGCTCTTCTGCCTGTAGATAGGGCGCCAAGGCACCGTGAAGAGCTGCAACAGCTTTCAGGGCTGGGCCCTTCCTTGTGGGAGAAGGAGCCGGACGTTTGCCTTTTCGGCAAGAGGCTCTGCCGCGGCCGAGCGCCATGAGATGTTGCGTCTCTGGGAAAGCACAGATCCCCACTGCTCTTCTGCCTGTAGATAGGGCGCCAAGGCACCGTGAAGAGCAGCAACAGCTTTGAGGGCTGGGCCCTTCCTTGTGGGAGAAGGAGCCGGACGTTTGCCTTTTCGGCAAGAGGCTCTGCCGCGGCCGAGCGCCATGAGATGTTGCGTCTCTGGGAAAGCACAGATCCCCACTGCTGCTGTGCCTGTAGAAAGGGCGCCAAGGCACCGTGAAGAGCAGCAAGAGCTTTCAGGGCTGGGCCCTTCCTTGTGGGAGAAGGAGCCGGACGTTTGCCTTTTCGGCAAGAGGCTCTGACGCGGCCGAGCGCCATGAGATCTTGCGTCTCTGGGAAAGCACAGATCCCCACTGCTGTTGAGCCTGTAGATAGGGCGCCAAGGCACCGTGAAGGGCAGCAAGAGCTTTCAGGGCTGGGCCCTTCCTTGTGGGAGAAGGAGCCGGACGTTTGCCTTTTCGGCAAGAGGCTCTGCTGCGGCCGAGCGCCATGAGATGTTGCGTCTCTGGGAAAGCACAGATCCCCACGGCTCTTCTGCCTGTAGATAGGGCGCCAAGGCACCGTGAAGAGCAGCAAGAGCTTTCAGGGCTGGGCCCTTCCTTGTGGGAGAAGGAGCCGGACGTTTGCCTTTTCGGCAAGAGGCTCTGCTGTGGCCGAGCGCCATGAGATGCTGCGTCTCTGGGAAAGCACAGATCCCCACTGCTGTTGTGCCTGTAGATAGGGCGCCAAGGCACCGTGAAGAGCAGCAAGAGCTTTCAGGGCTGGGCCCTTCCTTGTGGAAGAAGGAGCCGGACGTTTGCCTTTTCGGCAAGAGGCGCTGCCGCGGCCGAGCGCCATGAGATGTTGCGTCTCTGGGAAAGCACAGATCCCAATTGCTCTTCTGCCTGTAGATAGGGTGCCAAGGCACCGTGAAGAGCAGCAACAGATTTGAGGGCTGGGCCCTTCCTTGTGGGAGAATGATCCGGACGTTTCTCTTTTCGGCAAGAGGCTCTGCCGCGGCCGAGCGCCATGAGATCTTGCGTCTCTGGGAAAGCACAGATCCCCAGGGCTGTTGTGCCTGTAGATAGGGCACCAAGGCACCGTGAAGAGCAGCAACAGCTTACAGGGCTGGGACCTTCCTTGAGGGAGAAGGAGCCGGACGTTTGCCTTTTCAACAAGAGGCTCTGCAGCAGCCGAGCGCCATGAGATGTTGCGTCTCTGGGAAAGCACAGATCCCCACTGCTGTTGTGCCTGTAGATAGGGAGCCAAGGCACCGTGAAGAGCAGCAAGAGCTTTCAGGGCTGGGCCCTTCCTTGTGGGAGAAGGAGCCGGACGTTTGCCTTTTCGGCAAGAGGCGCTGCCGCGGCCGAGCGCCATGAGATGTTGCGTCTCTGGGAAAGCACAGATCCCCACTGCTGTTGTGCCTGTAGATAGGGCGCCAAGGCACCATGAAGGGCAGCAACAGCTTTCAGGGCTGGGCCCTTCCTTGAGGGAGAAGGAGCCGGACGTTTGCCTTTTCGGCAAGAGGCTCTGCCGCGGCCGAGCGCCATGAGATGTTGCGTCTCTGGGAAAGAACAGATCCCCACGGCTCTTCTGCCTGTAGATAGGTCGCCAAGGCACCGTGAAGAGCAGCAAGAGCTTTCAGGGCTGGGCCCTTCCTTGTGGGAGAAGGAGGCGGACGTTTGCCTTTTCGGCAAGAGGCTCTGCCGCGGCCGAGCGCCATGAGATGTTGCGTCTCTGGGAAAGCACAGATCCCCACTGCTGTTGTGCCTGTAGATAGGGCACCAAGGCACCGTGAAGAGCAGCAACAGCTTTGAGGGCTGGGCCCTTCCTTGTGGGAGAAGGGGCCGGACGTTTGCCTTTTCGGCAAGAGGCTCTGCTGCGGCCGAGCGCAATGAGATGTTGCGTCTCTGGGAAAGCACAGATCCCCAGGGCTGTTGTGCCTGTAGATAGGGCGCCAAGGCACCGTGAAGGGCAGCAACAGCTTTCAGGGCTGGGCCCTTCCTTGTGGGAGAAGGAGCCGGACGTTTGCCTTTTCGGCAAGAGGCTCTGCCGCGGCCGAGCGCCATGAGATGTTGCGTCTCTGGGAAAGCACAGATCCCCACGGCTCTTGTGCCTGTAGATAGGGCGCCAAGGCACCGTGAAGAGCAGCAAGAGCTTTCAGGGCTGGGCCCTTCCTTGTGGGAGAAGGAGCCGGACGTTTGCCTTTTCGGCAAGAGGCTCTGCCGCGGCCGAGCGCCATGAGATGTTGCGTCTCTGGGAAAGCACAGATCCCCACTGCTCTTCTGCCTGTAGATAGGGCGCCAAGGCACCGTGAAGAGCAGCAAGAGCTTTCAGGGCTGGGCCCTTCCTTGTGGGAGAAGGAGCCGGACGTTTGCCTTTTCGGCAAGAGGCGCTGCCGCGGCCGAGCGCCATGAGATGTTGCGTCTTTGGGAAAGCACAGATCCCCACTGCTGTTGTGCCTGTAGATAGGGTGCCAAGGAACCGTGAAGAGCAGCAACAGATTTGAGGGCTGGGCCCTTCCTTGTGGGAGAATGATCCGGACGTTTGTCTTTTCGGCAAGAGGCTCTGCCGCGGCCGAGCGCCATGAGATGTTGCGTCTCTGGGAAAGCACAGATCCCCAGTGCTGTTGTGCCTGTAGATAGGGCGCCAAGGCACCGTGAAGAGCAGCAATAGCTTTCAGGGCTGGGCCCTTCCTTGTGGGAGAAGGAGCCGGACGTTTGCCTTTTCGGCAAGAGGCTCTGCCGCGGCCGAGCGCCATGAGATGTTGCGTCTCTGGGAAAGCACAGATCCCCACTGCTGCTGTGCCTGTAGATAGGGCGCCAAGGCACCGTGAAGAGCAGCAAGAGCTTTGAGGGCTGGGCCCTTCCTTGTGGGAGAAGGAGCCGGACGTTTGCCTTTTCAACAAGAGGCTGTGACGCAGCCGAGCGCCATGAGATGTTGCGTCTCTGGGAAAGCACAGATCCCCACTGCTCTTCTGCCTGTAGATAGGGCGCCAAGGCACCGTGAAGAGCAGCAAGAGCTTTCAGGGCTGGGCCCTTCCTTGTGGGAGAAGGAGCCGGACGTTTGCCTTTTCGGCAAGAGGCTCTGCCGCGGCCGAGCGCCATGAGATCTTGCGTCTCTGGGAAAGCACAGATCCCCACTGCTGTTGTGCCTGTAGATAGGGTGCCAAGGCACCGTGAAGAGCAGCAAGAGCTTTCAGGGCTGGGCCCTTCCTTGTGGGAGAATGATCCGGACGTTTGCCTTTTCGGCAAGAGGCGCTGCCGCGGCAAAGCGCAATGAGATGTTGCGTCTCTGGGAAAGCACAGATCCCAATTGCTTTTCTGCCTGTAGATAGGGCGCCAAGGCACCGTGAAGAGCAGCAAGAGCTTTGAGGGCTGAGCCCTTCCTTGTGGGAGAAGGAGCCGGACGTTTGCCTTTTCAACAAGAGGCTGTGCCGCGGCCGAGCGCCATGAGATGTTGCGTCTCTGGGAAAGCACAGATCCCCACTGCTCTTCTGCCTGTAGATAGGGCGCCAAGGCACCGTGAAGAGCAGCAACAGCTTTGAGGGCTGGGCCCTTCCTTGTGGGAGAAGGAGCCGGACGTTTGCCTTTTCGGCAAGAGGCTCTGCCGCGGCCGAGCGCCATGAGATGTTGCGTCTCTGGGAAAGCACAGATCCCCAGTGCTGTTGTGCCTGTAGATAGGGCGCCAAGGCACCGTGAAGAGCAGCAAGAGCTTTCAGGGCTGGGCCCTTCCTTGTGGGAGAAGGAGCCGGACGTTTGCCTTTTCGGCAAGAGGCTCTGCCGCGGCCGAGCGCCATGAGATGTTGCGTCTCTGGGAAAGCACAGATCCCCACTGCTCTTCTGCCTGTAGATAGGGTGCCAAGGCACCGTGAAGAGCAGCAAGAGCTTTGAGGGCTGGGCCCTTCCTTGTGGGAGAAGGAGCCGCACGTTTGCCTTTTCGGCAAGAGGCGCTGCCGCGGCCGAGCGCCATGAGATCTTGCGTCTCTGGGAAAGCACAGATCCCCACTGCTGTTGTGCCTGTAGATAGGGTGCCAAGGCACCGTGAAGAGCAGCAACAGATTTGAGGGCTGGGCCCTTCCTTGTGGGAGAATGATCCGGACGTTTGTCTTTTCGGCAAGAGGCTCTGCCGCGGCCGAGCGCCATGAGATGTTGCGTCTCTGGGAAAGCACAGATCCCCACTGCTGTTGTGCCTGTAGATAGGGCGCCAAGGCACCGTGAAGAGCAGCAAGAGCTTTGAGGGCTGGGCCCTTCCTTGTGGGAGAAGGAGCCGGACGTTTGCCTTTTCAACAAGAGGCTGTGACGCGGCCGAGCGCCATGAGATGTTGCGTCTCTGGGAAAGCACAGATCCCCACTGCTCTTCTGCCTGTAGATAGGGCGCCAAGGCACCGTGAAGAGCAGCAACAGCTTTCAGGGCTGGGCCCTTCCTTGTGGGAGAAGGAGCCGGACGTTTGCCTTTTCGGCAAGAGGCTCTGCCGCGGCCGAGCGCCATGAGATGTTGCGTCTCTGGGAAAGCACAGATCCCCAGTGCTGTTGTGCCTGTAGATAGGGCGCCAAGGCACCGTGAAGAGCAGCAAGAGCTTTCAGGGCTGGGCCCTTCCTTGTGGGAGAAGGAGCCGGACGTTTGCCTTTTCGGCAAGAGGCTCTGCCGCGGCCGAGCGCCATGATATGTTGCGTCTCTGGGAAAGCACAGATCCCCACTGCTGTTGTGCCTGTAGATAGGGTGCCAAGGCACCGTGAAGAGCAGCAAGAGCTTTCAGGGCTGGGCCCTTCCTTGTGGGAGAATGATCCGGACGTTTGCCTTTTCGGCAAGAGGCGCTGCCGCGGCAAAGCGCAATGAGATGTTGCGTCTCTGGGAAAGCACAGATCCCAATTGCTTTTCTGCCTGTAGATAGGGCGCCAAGGCACCGTGAAGAGCAGCAACAGATTTCAGGGCTGGGCCCTTCCTTGTGGGAGAAGGATCCGGACGTTTGCCTTTTCGGCAAGAGGCTCTGCCGCGGCCGAGCGCCATGAGATGTTGCGTCTCTGGGAAAGCACAGATCCCCACTGCTCTTCTGCCTGTAGATAGGGCGCCAAGGCACCATGAAGAGCAGCAAGAGCTTTGAGGGCTGGGCCCTTCCTTGTGGGAGAAGGAGCCGGACGTTTGCCTTTTCGGCAAGAGGCTCTGCCGCGGCCGAGCGCCATGAGATGTTGCGTCTCTGGGAAAGCACAGATCCCCAGGGCTGTTGTGCCTGTAGATAGGGCGCCAAGGCACCGTGAAAAGCAGCAACAGCTTTGAGGGCTGGGCCCTTCCTTGTGGGAGAAGGAGCCGGATGTTTGCCTTTTCGGCAAGAGGCGCTGCCGCGGCAAAGCGCAATGAGATGTTGCGTCTCTGGGAAAGCACAGATCCCAATTGCTTTTCTGCCTGTAGATAGGGCGCCAAGGCACCGTGAAGAGCAGCAACAGATTTCAGGGCTGAGCCCTTCCTTGTGGGAGAAGGAGCCGGACGTTTGCCTGTTCGGCAAGAGGCTCTGCCGCGGCCGAGCGCCATGAGATGTTGCGTCTCTGGGAAAGCACAGATCCCCACTGCTCTTCTGCCTGCAGATAGGGCGCCAAGGCACCATGAAGAGCAGCAAGAGCTTTGAGGGCTGGGCCCTTCCTTGTGGGAGAAGGAGCCGGACGTTTGCCTTTTCGGCAAGAGGCGCTGCCGCGGCCGAGCGCCATGAGATGTTGCGTCTCTGGGAAAGCACAGATCCCCAGGGCTGTTGTGCCTGTAGATAGGGCGCCAAGGCACCGTGAAGGGCAGCAAGAGCTTTCAGGGCTGGGCCCTTCCTTGTGGGAGAAGGAGCCGGACGTTTGCCTTTTCGGCAAGAGGCTCTGCCGCGGCCGAGCGCCATGAGATGTTGCGTCTCTGGGAAAGCACAGATCCCCACGGCTCTTCTGCCTGTAGATAGGGCGCCAAGGCACCGTGAAGAGCAGCAAGAGCTTTGAGGGCTGAGCCCTTCCTTGTGGGAGAAGGAGCCGGACGTTTGCCTTTTCAACAAGAGGCTGTGCCGCGGCCGAGCGCCATGAGATGTTGCGTCTCTGGGAAAGCACAGATCCCCACTGCTCTTCTGCCTGTAGATAGGGCGCCAAGGCACCGTGAAGAGCAGCAACAGATTTCAGGGCTGGGCCCTTCCTTGTGGGAGAAGGAGCCAGACGTTTGCCTTTTCGGCAAGAGGCTCTGCCGCGGCCGAGCGCCATGAGATGTTGCGTCTCTGGGAAAGCACAGATCCCCAGTGCTGTTGTGCCTGTAGATAGGGCGCCAAGGCACCGTGAAGAGCAGCAAGAGCTTTCAGGGCTGGGCCCTTCCTTGTGGGAGAAGGAGCCGGACGTTTGCCTTTTCGGCAAGAGGCTCTGCCGCGGCCGAGCGCCATGAGATGTTGCGTCTCTGGGAAAGCACAGATCCCCAGTGTTGTTGTGCCTGTAGATAGGGCGCCAAGGCACCGTGAAGAGCAGCAAGAGCTTTCAGGGCTGGGCCCTTCCTTGTGGGAGAAGGAGCCGGACGTTTGCCTTTTCGGCAAGAGGCTCTGCCGCGGCCGAGCGCCATGAGATGTTGCGTCTCTGGGAAAGCACAGATCCCCACTGCTCTTCTGCCTGTAGATAGGGTGCCAAGGCACCGTGAAGAGCAGCAAGAGCTTTGAGGGCTGGGCCCTTCCTTGTGGGAGAAGGAGCCGCACGTTTGCCTTTTCGGCAAGAGGCTCTGCCGCGGCCGAGCGCCATGAGATCTTGCGTCTCTGGGAAAGCACAGATCCCCACTGCTGTTGTGCCTGTAGATAGGGTGCCAAGGCACCGTGAAGAGCAGCAACAAATTTGAGGGCTGGGCCCTTCCTTGTGGGAGAATGATCCGGACGTTTGTCTTTTCGGCAAGAGGCTCTGCCGCGGCCGAGCGCCATGAGATGTTGCGTCTCTGGGAAAGCACAGATCCCCACTGCTGTTGTGCCTGTAGATAGGGCGCCAAGGCACCGTGAAGAGCAGCAAGAGCTTTCAGGGCTGGGCCCTTCCTTGTGGGAGAAGGAGCCGGACGTTTGCCTTTTCAACAAGAGGCTGTGACGCGGCCGAGCGCCATGAGATGTTGCGTCTCTGGGAAAGCACAGATCCCCACTGCTCTTCTGCCTGTAGATAGGGCGCCAAGGCACCGTGAAGAGCAGCAACAGCTTTCAGGGCTGGGCCCTTCCTTGTGGGAGAAGGAGCCGGACGTTTGCCTTTTCGGCAAGAGGCTCTGCCGCGGCCGAGCGCCATGAGATGTTGCGTCTCTGGGAAAGCACAGATCCCCACTGCTGTTGTGCCTGTAGATAGGGCGCCAAGGCACCGTGAAGAGCAGCAAGAGCTTTCAGGGCTGGGCCCTTCCTTGTGGGAGAAGGAGCCGGACGTTTGCCTTTTCGGCAAGAGGCTCTGCCGCGGCCGAGCGCCATGATATGTTGCGTCTCTGGGAAAGCACAGATCCCCACTGCTGTTGTGCCTGTAGATAGGGTGCCAAGGCACCGTGAAGAGCAGCAAGAGCTTTCAGGGCTGGGCCCTTCCTTGTGGGAGAATGATCCGGACGTTTGCCTTTTCGGCAAGAGGCGCTGCCGCGGCAAAGCGCAATGAGATGTTGCGTCTCTGGGAAAGCACAGATCCCAATTGCTTTTCTGCCTGTAGATAGGGCGCCAAGGCACCGTGAAGAGCAGCAACAGATTTCAGGGCTGGGCCCTTCCTTGTGGGAGAAGGATCCGGACGTTTGCCTTTTCGGCAAGAGGCTCTGCCGCGGCCGAGCGCCATGAGATGTTGCGTCTCTGGGAAAGCACAGATCCCCACTGCTCTTCTGCCTGTAGATAGGGCGCCAAGGCACCATGAAGAGCAGCAAGAGCTTTGAGGGCTGGGCCCTTCCTTGTGGGAGAAGGAGCCGGACGTTTGCCTTTTCGGCAAGAGGCTCTGCCGCGGCCGAGCGCCATGAGATGTTGCGTCTCTGGGAAAGCACAGATCCCCAGGGCTGTTGTGCCTGTAGATAGGGCGCCAAGGCACCGTGAAAAGCAGCAACAGCTTTGAGGGCTGGGCCCTTCCTTGTGGGAGAAGGAGCCGGACGTTTGCCTTTTCGGCAAGAGGCTCTGCTGCGGCTGAGCGCAATGAGATGTTGTGTCTCTGGGAAAGCACAGATCCCCACTGCTGCTGTGCCTGTAGATAGGGCGCCAAGGCACCGTGAAGAGCAGCAAGAGCTTTGAGGGCTGGGCCCTTCCTTGTGGGAGAAGGAGCCGGACGTTTGCCTTTTCGGCAAGAGGCTCTGCCGCGGCCGAGCGCCATGAGATGTTGCGTCTCTGGGAAAGCACAGATCCCCAGGGCTGTTGTGCCTGTAGATAGGGCGCCAAGGCACCGTGAAGGGCAGCAACAGCTTTCAGGGCTGGGCCCTTCCTTGTGGGAGAAGGAGCCGGACGTTTGCCTTTTCGGCAAGAGGCTCGGCCGCGGCCGAGCGCCATGAGATGTTGCGTCTCTGGGAAAGCACAGATCCCCACGGCTCTTCTGCCTGTAGATAGGGCACCAAGGCACCGTGAAGAGCAGCAACAGCTTACAGGGCTGGGACCTTCCTTGAGGGAGAAGGAGGCGGATGTTTGCTTTTTCGGCAAGAGGCGCTGCCGCGGCCGAGCGCCATGAGATGTTGCGTCTCTGGGAAAGCACAGATCCCCACTGCTCTTCTGCCTGTAGATAGGGCGCCAAGGCACCATGAAGAGCAGCAAGAGCTTTGAGGGCTGGGCCCTTCCTTGTGGGAGAAGGAGCTGGACGTTTGCCTTTTCGACAAGAGGCGCTGCCGCGGCCGAGCGCCATGAGATCTTGCGTCTCTGGGAAAGCACAGATCCCCACTGCTGTTGTGCCTGTAGATAGGGCGCCAAGGCACCGTGAAAAGCAGCAACAGCTTTGAGGGCTGGGCCCTTCCTTGTGGGAGAAGGAGCCGGACGTTTGCCTTTTCGGCAAGAGGCTCTGCTGCGGCTGAGCGCAATGAGATGTTGTGTCTCTGGGAAAGCACAGATCCCCACTGCTGCTGTGCCTGTAGATAGGGCGCCAAGGCACCGTGAAGAGCAGCAAGAGCTTTCAGGGCTGGGCCCTTCCTTGTGGGAGAAGGAGCCGGATGTTTGCCTTTTCGGCAAGAGGCTCTGCCGCGGCCGAGCGCCATGAGATGTTGCGTCTCTGGGAAAGCACAGATCCCCAGGGCTGTTGTGCCTGTAGATAGGGCGCCAAGGCACCGTGAAGGGCAGCAAGAGCTTTCAGGGCTGGGCCCTTCCTTGTGGGAGAAGGAGCCGGACGTTTGCCTTTTCAACAAGAGGCTGTGACGCGGCCGAGCGCCATGAGATGTTGCGTCTCTGGGAAAGCACAGATCCCCACTGCTCTTCTGCCTGTAGATAGGGCGCCAAGGCACCGTGAAGAGCAGCAACAGCTTTCAGGGCTGGGCCCTTCCTTGTGGGAGAAGGAGCCGGACGTTTGCCTTTTCGGCAAGAGGCTCTGCCGCGGCCGAGCGCCATGAGATGTTGCGTCTCTGGGAAAGCACAGATCCCCAGTGCTGTTGTGCCTGTAGATAGGGCGCCAAGGCACCGTGAAGAGCAGCAAGAGCTTTCAGGGCTGGGCCCTTCCTTCTGGGAGAAGGAGCCGGACGTTTGCCTTTTCGGCAAGAGGCTCTGCCGCGGCCGAGCGCCATGATATGTTGCGTCTCTGGGAAAGCACAGATCCCCACTGCTGTTGTGCCTGTAGATAGGGTGCCAAGGCACCGTGAAGAGCAGCAAGAGCTTTCAGGGCTGGGCCCTTCCTTGTGGGAGAATGATCCGGACGTTTGCCTTTTCGGCAAGAGGCGCTGCCGCGGCAAAGCGCAATGAGATGTTGCGTCTCTGGGAAAGCACAGATCCCAATTGCTTTTCTGCCTGTAGATAGGGCGCCAAGGCACCGTGAAGAGCAGCAAGAGCTTTGAGGGCTGGGCCCTTCCTTGTGGGAGAAGGATCCGGACGTTTGCCTTTTCGGCAAGAGGCTCTGCCGCGGCCGAGCGCCATGAGATGTTGCGTCTCTGGGAAAGCACAGATCCCCACTGCTCTTCTGCCTGTAGATAGGGCGCCAAGGCACCATGAAGAGCAGCAAGAGCTTTGAGGGCTGGGCCCTTCCTTGTGGGAGAAGGAGCCGGACGTTTGCCTTTTCGGCAAGAGGCTCTGCCGCGGCCGAGCGCCATGAGATCTTGCGTCTCTGGGAAAGCACAGATCCCCACTGCTGTTGTGCCTGTAGATAGGGCGCCAAGGCACCGTGAAAAGCAGCAACAGCTTTGAGGGCTGGGCCCTTCCTTGTGGGAGAAGGAGCCGGACGTTTGCCTTTTCGGCAAGAGGCTCTGCTGCGGCTGAGCGCAATGAGATGTTGTGTCTCTGGGAAAGCACAGATCCCCACTGCTGCTGTGCCTGTAGATAGGGCGCCAAGGCACCGTGAAGAGCAGCAAGAGCTTTGAGGGCTGGGCCCTTCCTTGTGGGAGAAGGAGCCGGACGTTTGCCTTTTCGGCAAGAGGCTCTGCCGCGGCCGAGCGCCATGAGATGTTGCGTCTCTGGGAAAGCACAGATCCCCAGGGCTGTTGTGCCTGTAGATAGGGCGCCAAGGCACCGTGAAGGGCAGCAACAGCTTTCAGGGCTGGGCCCTTCCTTGTGGGAGAAGGAGCCGGACGTTTGCCTTTTCGGCAAGAGGCTCGGCCGCGGCCGAGCGCCATGAGATGTTGCGTCTCTGGGAAAGCACAGATCCCCACTGCTGCTGTGCCTGTAGATAGGGCGCCAAGGCACCGTGAAGAGCAGCAAGAGCTTTCAGGGCTGGGCCCTTCCTTGTGGGAGAAGGAGCCGGATGTTTGCCTTTTCGGCAAGAGGCTCTGCCGCGGCCGAGCGCCATGAGATGTTGCGTCTCTGGGAAAGCACAGATCCCCAGGGCTGTTGTGCCTGTAGATAGGGCGCCAAGGCACCGTGAAGGGCAGCAAGAGCTTTCAGGGCTGGGCCCTTCCTTGTGGGAGAAGGAGCCGGACGTTTGCCTTTTCAACAAGAGGCTGTGCCGCGGCCGAGCGCCATGAGATGTTGCGTCTCTGGGAAAGCACAGATCCCCACTGCTCTTCTGCCTGTAGATAGGGCGCCAAGGCACCGTGAAGAGCAGCAACAGCTTTGAGGGCTGGGCCCTTCCTTGTGGGAGAAGGAGCCGGACGTTTGCCTTTTCGGCAAGAGGCTCTGCCGCGGCCGAGCGCCATGAGATGTTGCGTCTCTGGGAAAGCACAGATCCCCAGTGCTGTTGTGCCTGTAGATAGGGCGCCAAGGCACCGTGAAGAGCAGCAAGAGCTTTCAGGGCTGGGCCCTTCCTTGTGGGAGAAGGAGCCGGACGTTTGCCTTTTCAACAAGAGGCTCTGCAGCAGCCGAGCGCCATGAGATGTTGCGTCTCTGGGAAAGCACAGATCCCCACTGCTGTTGTGCCTGTAGATAGGGAGCCAAGGCACCGTGAAGAGCAGCAAGAGCTTTCAGGGCTGGGCCCTTCCTTGTGGGAGAAGGAGCCGGACGTTTGCCTTTTCGGCAAGAGGCGCTGCCGCGGCCGAGCGCCATGAGATGTTGCGTCTCTGGGAAAGCACAGATCCCCACTGCTGTTGTGCCTGTAGATAGGGCGCCAAGGCACCATGAAGGGCAGCAACAGCTTTCAGGGCTGGGCCCTTCCATGAGGGAGAAGGAGCCGGACGTTTGCCTTTTCGGCAAGAGGCTCTGCCGCGGCCGAGCGCCATGAGATGTTGCGTCTCTGGGAAAGAACAGATCCCCACGGCTCTTCTGCCTGTAGATAGGTCGCCAAGGCACCGTGAAGAGCAGCAACAGCTTTCAGGGCTGGGCCCTTCCTTGTGGGAGAAGGAGGCGGACGTTTGCCTTTTCGGCAAGAGGCTCTGCCGCGGCCGAGCGCCATGAGATGTTGCGTCTCTGGGAAAGCACAGATCCCCACTGCTGTTGTGCCTGTAGATAGGGCACCAAGGCACCGTGAAGAGCAGCAACAGCTTTGAGGGCTGGGCCCTTCCTTGTGGGAGAAGGGGCCGGACGTTTGCCTTTTCGGCAAGAGGCTCTGCTGCGGCCGAGCGCAATGAGATGTTGCATCTCTGGGAAAGCACAGATCCCCAGGGCTGTTGTGCCTGTAGATAGGGCGCCAAGGCACCGTGAAGGGCAGCAACAGCTTTCAGGGCTGGGCCCTTCCTTGTGGGAGAAGGAGCCGGACGTTTGCCTTTTCGGCAAGAGGCTCTGCCGCGGCCGAGCGCCATGAGATGTTGCGTCTCTGGGAAAGCACAGATCCCCACGGCTCTTCTGCCTGTTGATAGGGCACCAAGGCACCGTGAAGAGCAGCAACAGCTTACAGGGCTGGGACCTTCCTTGACGGACAAGGAGGCTGACGTTTGCCTTTTCGGCAAGAGGCTCTGCCGCGGCCGAGCGCCATGAGATGTTGCGTCTCTGGGAAAGCACAGATCCCCACTGCTGTTGTGCCTGTAGATAGGGCGCCAAGGCACCGTGAAGAGCAGCAACAGCTTTCAGGGCTGGGCCCTTCCTTGTGGGAGAAGGAGCCGGACGTTTGCCTTTTCGGCAAGAGGCTCTGCCGCGGCCGAGCGCCATGAGATGTTGCGTCTCTGGGAAAGCACAGATCCCCACTGCTCTTCTGCCTGTAGATAGGGCGCCAAGGCACCGTGAAGAGCAGCAAGAGCTTTCAGGGCTGGGCCCTTCCTTGTGGGAGAAGGAGCCGGACGTTTGCCTTTTCGGCAAGAGGCGCTGCCGCGGCCGAGCGCCATGAGATGTTGCGTCTTTGGGAAAGCACAGATCCCCACTGCTGTTGTGCCTGTAGATAGGGTGCCAAGGAACCGTGAAGAGCAGCAACAGATTTGAGGGCTGGGCCCTTCCTTGTGGGAGAATGATCCGGACGTTTGTCTTTTCGGCAAGAGGCTCTGCCGCGGCCGAGCGCCATGAGATGTTGCGTCTCTGGGAAAGCACAGATCCCCACTGCTGTTGTGCCTGTAGATAGGGCGCCAAGGCACCATGAAGGGCAGCAACAGCTTTCAGGGCTGGGCCCTTCCTTGAGGGAGAAGGAGCCGGACGTTTGCCTTTTCGGCAAGAGGCTCTGCCGCGGCCGAGCGCCATGAGATGTTGCGTCTCTGGGAAAGAACAGATCCCCACGGCTCTTCTGCCTGTAGATAGGTCGCCAAGGCACCGTGAAGAGCAGCAACAGCTTTCAGGGCTGGGCCCTTCCTTGTGGGAGAAGGAGGCGGACGTTTGCCTTTTCGGCAAGAGGCTCTGCCGCGGCCGAGCGCCATGAGATGTTGCGTCTCTGGGAAAGCACAGATCCCCACTGCTGTTGTGCCTGTAGATAGGGCACCAAGGCACCGTGAAGAGCAGCAACAGCTTTGAGGGCTGGGCCCTTCCTTGTGGGAGAAGGGGCCGGACGTTTGCCTTTTCGGCAAGAGGCTCTGCTGCGGCCGAGCGCAATGAGATGTTGCGTCTCTGGGAAAGCACAGATCCCCAGGGCTGTTGTGCCTGTAGATAGGGCGCCAAGGCACCGTGAAGGGCAGCAACAGCTTTCAGGGCTGGGCCCTTCCTTGTGGGAGAAGGAGCCGGACGTTTGCCTTTTCGGCAAGAGGCTCTGCCGCGGCCGAGCGCCATGAGATGTTGCGTCTCTGGGAAAGCACAGATCCCCACGGCTCTTCTGCCTGTTGATAGGGCACCAAGGCACCGTGAAGAGCAGCAACAGCTTACAGGGCTGGGACCTTCCTTGACGGACAAGGAGGCTGACGTTTGCCTTTTCGGCAAGAGGCTCTGCCGCGGCCGAGCGCCATGAGATGTTGCGTCTCTGGGAAAGCACAGATCCCCATGGCTCTTCTGCCTGTAGATAGGGCGCCAAGGCACCGTGAAGAGCAGCAACAGCTTTCAGGGCTGGGCCCTTCCTTGTGGGAGAAGGAGCCGGACGTTTGCCTTTTCGGCAAGAGGCTCTGCCGCGGCCGAGCGCCATGAGATGTTGCGTCTCTGGGAAAGCACAGATCCCCACTGCTCTTCTGCCTGTAGATAGGGCGCCAAGGCACCGTGAAGAGCAGCAAGAGCTTTCAGGGCTGGGCCCTTCCTTGTGGGAGAAGGAGCCGGACGTTTGCCTTTTCGGCAAGAGGCTCTGCCGCGGCCGAGCGCCATGAGATGTTGCGTCTCTGGGAAAGCACAGATCCCCACTCTGTTGTGCCTGTAGATAGGGCGCCAAGGCACCGTGAAGAGCAGCAAGAGCTTTGAGGGCTGGGCCCTTCCATGTGGGAGAAGGAGCCGGACGTTTGCCTTTTCAACAAGAGGCTGTGACGCAGCCGAGCGCCATGAGATGTTGCGTCTCTGGGAAAGCACAGATCCCCACTGCTCTTCTGCCTGTAGATAGGGCGCCAAGGCACCGTGAAGAGCAGCAACAGCTTTGAGGGCTGGGCCCTTCCTTGTGGGAGAAGGAGCCGGACGTTTGCCTTTTCGGCAAGAGGCTCTGCCGCGGCCGAGCGCCATGAGATGTTGCGTCTCTGGGAAAGCACAGATCCCCACTGCTGTTGTGCCTGTAGATAGGGCGCCAAGGCACCGTGAAGAGCAGCAAGAGCTTTCAGGGCTGGGCCCTTCCTTGTGGGAGAAGGAGCCGGACGTTTGCCTTTTCGGCAAGAGGCTCTGCCGCGGCCGAGCGCCATGAGATCTTGCGTCTCTGGGAAAGCACAGATCCCCACTGCTGTTGTGCCTGTAGATAGGGTGCCAAGGCACCGTGAAGAGCAGCAAGAGCTTTCAGGGCTGGGCCCTTCCTTGTGGGAGAATGATCCGGACGTTTGCCTTTTCGGCAAGAGGCGCTGCCGCGGCAAAGCGCAATGAGATGTTGCGTCTCTGGGAAAGCACAGATCCCAATTGCTTTTCTGCCTGTAGATAGGGCGCCAAGGCACCGTGAAGAGCAGCAACAGATTTCAGGGCTGAGCCCTTCCTTGTGGGAGAAGGAGCCGGACGTTTGCCTGTTCGGCAAGAGGCTCTGCCGCGGCCGAGCGCCATGAGATGTTGCGTCTCTGGGAAAGCACAGATCCCCACTGCTCTTCTGCCTGTAGATAGGGCGCCAAGGCACCATGAAGAGCAGCAAGAGCTTTGAGGGCTGGGCCCTTCCTTGTGGGAGAAGGAGCCGGACGTTTGCCTTTTCGGCAAGAGGCGCTGCCGCGGCCGAGCGCCATGAGATGTTGCGTCTCTGGGAAAGCACAGATCCCCAGGGCTGTTGTGCCTGTAGATAGGGCGCCAAGGCACCGTGAAGGGCAGCAAGAGCTTTCAGGGCTGGGCCCTTCCTTGTGGGAGAAGGAGCCGGACGTTTGCCTTTTCGGCAAGAGGCTCTGCCGCGGTCGAGCGCCATGAGATGTTGCGTCTCTGGGAAAGCACAGATCCCCACGGCTCTTCTGCCTGTAGATAGGGCGCCAAGGCACCGTGAAGAGCAGCAAGAGCTTTCAGGGCTGGGCCCTTCCTTGTGGGAGAAGGATCCGGACGTTTGCCTTTTCAACAAGAGGCTGTGCCGCGGCCGAGCGCCATGAGATGTTGCGTCTCTGGGAAAGCACAGATCCCCACTGCTGCTGTGCCTGTAGATAGGGCGCCAAGGCACCGTGAAGAGCAGCAAGAGCTTTGAGGGCTGGGCCCTTCCTTGTGGGAGAAGGAGCCGGACGTTTGCCTTTTCGGCAAGAGGCTCTGCCGCGGCCGAGCGCCATGAGATGTTGCGTCTCTGGGAAAGCACAGATCCCCAGTGCTGTTGTGCCTGTAGATAGGGCACCAAGGCACCGTGAAGAGCAGCAAGAGCTTTCAGGGCTGGGCCCTTCCTTGTGGGAGAAGGAGCCGGACGTTTGCCTTTTCGGCAAGAGGCTCTGCCGCGGCCGAGCGCCATGAGATGTTGCGTCTCTGGGAAAGCACAGATCCCCAGTGCTGTTGTGCCTGTAGATAGGGCGCCAAGGCACCGTGAAGAGCAGCAAGAGCTTTCAGGGCTGGGCCCTTCCTTGTGGGAGAAGGAGCCGGACGTTTGCCTTTTCGGCAAGAGGCTCTGCCGCGGCCGAGCGCCATGAGATGTTGCGTCTCTGGGAAAGCACAGATCCCCACTGCTCTTCTGCCTGTAGATAGGGTGCCAAGGCACCGTGAAGAGCAGCAAGAGCTTTGAGGGCTGGGCCATTCCTTGTGGGAGAAGGAGCCGCACGTTTGCCTTTTCGGCAAGAGGCGCTGCCGCGGCCGAGCGCCATGAGATCTTGCGTCTCTGGGAAAGCACAGATCCCCACTGCTGTTGTGCCTGTAGATAGGGTGCCAAGGCACCGTGAAGAGCAGCAACAGATTTGAGGGCTGGGCCCTTCCTTGTGGGAGAATGATCCGGACGTTTGTCTTTTCGGCAAGAGGCTCTGCCGCGGCCGAGCGCCATGAGATGTTGCGTCTCTGGGAAAGCACAGATCCCCACTGCTGTTGTGCCTGTAGATAGGGCGCCAAGGCACCGTGAAGAGCAGCAAGAGCTTTCAGGGCTGGGCCCTTCCTTGTGGGAGAAGGAGCCGGACGTTTGCCTTTTCAACAAGAGGCTGTGACGCGGCCGAGCGCCATGAGATGTTGCGTCTCTGGGAAAGCACAGATCCCCACTGCTCTTCTGCCTGTAGATAGGGCGCCAAGGCACCGTGAAGAGCAGCAACAGCTTTCAGGGCTGGGCCCTTCCTTGTGGGAGAAGGAGCCGGACGTTTGCCTTTTCGGCAAGAGGCTCTGCCGCGGCCGAGCGCCATGAGATGTTGCGTCTCTGGGAAAGCACAGATCCCCAGTGCTGTTGTGCCTGTAGATAGGGCGCCAAGGCACCGTGAAGAGCAGCAAGAGCTTTCAGGGCTGGGCCCTTCCTTGTGGGAGAAGGAGCCGGACGTTTGCCTTTTCGGCAAGAGGCTCTGCCGCGGCCGAGCGCCATGAGATGTTGCGTCTCTGGGAAAGCACAGATCCCCACTGCTGTTGTGCCTGTAGATAGGGTGCCAAGGCACCGTGAAGAGCAGCAAGAGCTTTCAGGGCTGGGCCCTTCCTTGTGGGAGAATGATCCGGACGTTTGCCTTTTCGGCAAGAGGCGCTGCCGCGGCAAAGCGCAATGAGATGTTGCGTCTCTGGGAAAGCACAGATCCCCACTGCTGTTGTGCCTGTAGATAGGGCACCAAGGCACCGTGAAGAGCAGCAACAGCTTTGAGGGCTGGGCCCTTCCTTGTGGGAGAAGGGGCCGGACGTTTGCCTTTTCGGCAAGAGGCTCTGCTGCGGCCGAGCGCAATGAGATGTTGCATCTCTGGGAAAGCACAGATCCCCAGGGCTGTTGTGCCTGTAGATAGGGCGCCAAGGCACCGTGAAGGGCAGCAACAGCTTTCAGGGCTGGGCCCTTCCTTGTGGGAGAAGGAGCCGGACGTTTGCCTTTTCGGCAAGAGGCTCTGCCGCGGCCGAGCGCCATGAGATGTTGCGTCTCTGGGAAAGCACAGATCCCCACGGCTCTTCTGCCTGTTGATAGGGCACCAAGGCACCGTGAAGAGCAGCAACAGCTTACAGGGCTGGGACCTTCCTTGACGGACAAGGAGGCTGACGTTTGCCTTTTCGGCAAGAGGCTCTGCCGCGGCCGAGCGCCATGAGATGTTGCGTCTCTGGGAAAGCACAGATCCCCACTGCTGTTGTGCCTGTAGATAGGGCGCCAAGGCACCGTGAAGAGCAGCAACAGCTTTCAGGGCTGGGCCCTTCCTTGTGGGAGAAGGAGCCGGACGTTTGCCTTTTCGGCAAGAGGCTCTGCCGCGGCCGAGCGCCATGAGATGTTGCGTCTCTGGGAAAGCACAGATCCCCACTGCTCTTCTGCCTGTAGATAGGGCGCCAAGGCACCGTGAAGAGCAGCAAGAGCTTTCAGGGCTGGGCCCTTCCTTGTGGGAGAAGGAGCCGGACGTTTGCCTTTTCGGCAAGAGGCGCTGCCGCGGCCGAGCGCCATGAGATGTTGCGTCTTTGGGAAAGCACAGATCCCCACTGCTGTTGTGCCTGTAGATAGGGTGCCAAGGAACCGTGAAGAGCAGCAACAGATTTGAGGGCTGGGCCCTTCCTTGTGGGAGAATGATCCGGACGTTTGTCTTTTCGGCAAGAGGCTCTGCCGCGGCCGAGCGCCATGAGATGTTGCGTCTCTGGGAAAGCACAGATCCCCAGTGCTGTTGTGCCTGTAGATAGGGCGCCAAGGCACCGTGAAGAGCAGCAAGAGCTTTCAGGGCTGGGCCCTTCCTTGTGGGAGAAGGAGCCGGACGTTTGCCTTTTCGGCAAGAGGCGCTGCCGCGGCCGAGCGCCATGAGATGTTGCGTCTCTGGGAAAGCACAGATCCCCACTGCTGTTGTGCCTGTAGATAGGGCGCCAAGGCACCATGAAGGGCAGCAACAGCTTTCAGGGCTGGGCCCTTCCTTGTGGGAGAAGGAGCCGGACGTTTGCCTTTTCGGCAAGAGGCTCTGCCGCGGCCGAGCGCCATGAGATGTTGCGTCTCTGGGAAAGCACAGATCCCCACGGCTCTTCTGCCTGTTGATAGGGCACCAAGGCACCGTGAAGAGCAGCAACAGCTTACAGGGCTGGGACCTTCCTTGACGGACAAGGAGGCTGACGTTTGCCTTTTCGGCAAGAGGCTCTGCCGCGGCCGAGCGCCATGAGATGTTGCGTCTCTGGGAAAGCACAGATCCCCATGGCTCTTCTGCCTGTAGATAGGGCGCCAAGGCACCGTGAAGAGCAGCAACAGCTTTCAGGGCTGGGCCCTTCCTTGTGGGAGAAGGAGCCGGACGTTTGCCTTTTCGGCAAGAGGCTCTGCCGCGGCCGAGCGCCATGAGATGTTGCGTCTCTGGGAAAGCACAGATCCCCACTGCTCTTCTGCCTGTAGATAGGGCGCCAAGGCACCGTGAAGAGCAGCAAGAGCTTTCAGGGCTGGGCCCTTCCTTGTGGGAGAAGGAGCCGGACGTTTGCCTTTTCGGCAATAGGCTCTGCCGCGGCCGAGCGCCATGAGATGTTGCGTCTCTGGGAAAGCACAGATCCCCACTCTGTTGTGCCTGTAGATAGGGCGCCAAGGCACCGTGAAGAGCAGCAAGAGCTTTGAGGGCTGGGCCCTTCCTTGTGGGAGAAGGAGCCGGACGTTTGCCTTTTCAACAAGAGGCTGTGACGCAGCCGAGCGCCATGAGATGTTGCGTCTCTGGGAAAGCACAGATCCCCACTGCTCTTCTGCCTGTAGATAGGGCGCCAAGGCACCGTGAAGAGCAGCAACAGCTTTGAGGGCTGGGCCCTTCCTTGTGGGAGAAGGAGCCGGACGTTTGCCTTTTCGGCAAGAGGCTCTGCCGCGGCCGAGCGCCATGAGATCTTGCGTCTCTGGGAAAGCACAGATCCCCACTGCTGTTGTGCCTGTAGATAGGGTGCCAAGGCACCGTGAAGAGCAGCAAGAGCTTTCAGGGCTGGGCCCTTCCTTGTGGGAGAATGATCCGGACGTTTGCCTTTTCGGCAAGAGGCGCTGCCGCGGCAAAGCGCAATGAGATGTTGCGTCTCTGGGAAAGCACAGATCCCAATTGCTTTTCTGCCTGTAGATAGGGCGCCAAGGCACCGTGAAGAGCAGCAACAGATTTCAGGGCTGAGCCCTTCCTTGTGGGAGAAGGAGCCGGACGTTTGCCTGTTCGGCAAGAGGCTCTGCCGCGGCCGAGCGCCATGAGATGTTGCGTCTCTGGGAAAGCACAGATCCCCACTGCTCTTCTGCCTGTAGATAGGGCGCCAAGGCACCATGAAGAGCAGCAAGAGCTTTGAGGGCTGGGCCCTTCCTTGTGGGAGAAGGAGCCGGACGTTTGCCTTTTCGGCAAGAGGCGCTGCCGCGGCCGAGCGCCATGAGATGTTGCGTCTCTGGGAAAGCACAGATCCCCAGGGCTGTTGTGCCTGTAGATAGGGCGCCAAGGCACCGTGAAGGGCAGCAAGAGCTTTCAGGGCTGGGCCCTTCCTTGTGGGAGAAGGAGCCGGACGTTTGCCTTTTCGGCAAGAGGCTCTGCCGCGGTCGAGCGCCATGAGATGTTGCGTCTCTGGGAAAGCACAGATCCCCACGGCTCTTCTGCCTGTAGATAGGGCGCCAAGGCACCGTGAAGAGCAGCAAGAGCTTTGAGGGCTGAGCCCTTCCTTGTGGGAGAAGGATCCGGACGTTTGCCTTTTCAACAAGAGGCTGTGCCGCGGCCGAGCGCCATGAGATGTTGCGTCTCTGGGAAAGCACAGATCCCCACTGCTCTTCTGCCTGTAGATAGGGCGCCAAGGCACCGTGAAGAGCAGCAACAGATTTCAGGGCTGGGCCCTTCCTTGTGGGAGAAGGAGCCGGACGTTTGCCTTTTCGGCAAGAGGCTCTGCCGCGGCCGAGAGCCATGAGATGTTGCGTCTCTGGGAAAGCACAGATCCCCAGTGCTGTTGTGCCTGTAGATAGGGCACCAAGGCACCGTGAAGAGCAGCAACAGCTTTCAGGGCTGGGCCCTTCCTTGTGGGAGAAGGAGCCGGACGTTTGCCTTTTCGGCAAGAGGCTCTGCCGCGGCCGAGCGCCATGAGATGTTGCGTCTCTGGGAAAGCACAGATCCCCAGTGCTGTTGTGCCTGTAGATAGGGCGCCAAGGCACCGTGAAGAGCAGCAAGAGCTTTCAGGGCTGGGCCCTTCCTTGTGGGAGAAGGAGCCGGACGTTTGCCTTTTCGGCAAGAGGCGCTGCCGCGGCCGAGCGCCATGAGATGTTGCGTCTCTGGGAAAGCACAGATCCCCACTGCTGTTGTGCCTGTAGATAGGGCGCCAAGGCACCATGAAGGGCAGCAACAGCTTTCAGGGCTGGGCCCTTCCTTGTGGGAGAAGGAGCCGGACGTTTGCCTTTTCGGCAAGAGGCTCTGCCGCGGCCGAGCGCCATGAGATGTTGCGTCTCTGGGAAAGCACAGATCCCCACGGCTCTTCTGCCTGTTGATAGGGCACCAAGGCACCGTGAAGAGCAGCAACAGCTTACAGGGCTGGGACCTTCCTTGACGGACAAGGAGGCTGACGTTTGCCTTTTCGGCAAGAGGCTCTGCCGCGGCCGAGCGCCATGAGATGTTGCGTCTCTGGGAAAGCACAGATCCCCATGGCTCTTCTGCCTGTAGATAGGGCGCCAAGGCACCGTGAAGAGCAGCAACAGCTTTCAGGGCTGGGCCCTTCCTTGTGGGAGAAGGAGCCGGACGTTTGCCTTTTCGGCAAGAGGCTCTGCCGCGGCCGAGCGCCATGAGATGTTGCGTCTCTGGGAAAGCACAGATCCCCACTGCTCTTCTGCCTGTAGATAGGGCGCCAAGGCACCGTGAAGAGCAGCAAGAGCTTTCAGGGCTGGGCCCTTCCTTGTGGGAGAAGGAGCCGGACGTTTGCCTTTTCGGCAAGAGGCTCTGCCGCGGCCGAGCGCCATGAGATGTTGCGTCTCTGGGAAAGCACAGATCCCCACTCTGTTGTGCCTGTAGATAGGGCGCCAAGGCACCGTGAAGAGCAGCAAGAGCTTTGAGGGCTGGGCCCTTCCTTGTGGGAGAAGGAGCCGGACGTTTGCCTTTTCAACAAGAGGCTGTGACGCAGCCGAGCGCCATGAGATGTTGCGTCTCTGGGAAAGCACAGATCCCCACTGCTCTTCTGCCTGTAGATAGGGCGCCAAGGCACCGTGAAGAGCAGCAACAGCTTTGAGGGCTGGGCCCTTCCTTGTGGGAGAAGGAGCCGGACGTTTGCCTTTTCGGCAAGAGGCTCTGCCGCGGCCGAGCGCCATGAGATGTTGCGTCTCTGGGAAAGCACAGATCCCCACTGCTCTTCTGCCTGTATATAGGGCGCCAAGGCACCGTGAAGAGCAGCAAGAGCTCTCAGGGCTGGGCCCTTCCTTGTGGGAGAAGGAGCCGGACGTTTGCCTTTTCGGCAAGAGGCTCTGCCGCGGCCGAGCGCCATGAGATCTTGCGTCTCTGGGAAAGCACAGATCCCCACTGCTGTTGTGCCTGTAGATAGGGTGCCAAGGCACCGTGAAGAGCAGCAAGAGCTTTCAGGGCTGGGCCCTTCCTTGTGGGAGAATGATCCGGACGTTTGCCTTTTCGGCAAGAGGCGCTGCCGCGGCAAAGCGCAATGAGATGTTGCGTCTCTGGGAAAGCACAGATCCCAATTGCTTTTCTGCCTGTAGATAGGGCGCCAAGGCACCGTGAAGAGCAGCAACAGATTTCAGGGCTGAGCCCTTCCTTGTGGGAGAAGGAGCCGGACGTTTGCCTGTTCGGCAAGAGGCTCTGCCGCGGCCGAGCGCCATGAGATGTTGCGTCTCTGGGAAAGCACAGATCCCCACTGCTCTTCTGCCTGTAGATAGGGCGCCAAGGCACCATGAAGAGCAGCAAGAGCTTTGAGGGCTGGGCCCTTCCTTGTGGGAGAAGGAGCCGGACGTTTGCCTTTTCGGCAAGAGGCGCTGCCGCGGCCGAGCGCCATGAGATGTTGCGTCTCTGGGAAAGCACAGATCCCCAGGGCTGTTGTGCCTGTAGATAGGGCGCCAAGGCACCGTGAAGGGCAGCAAGAGCTTTCAGGGCTGGGCCCTTCCTTGTGGGAGAAGGAGCCGGACGTTTGCCTTTTCGGCAAGAGGCTCTGCCGCGGTCGAGCGCCATGAGATGTTGCGTCTCTGGGAAAGCACAGATCCCCACGGCTCTTCTGCCTGTAGATAGGGCGCCAAGGCACCGTGAAGAGCAGCAAGAGCTTTGAGGGCTGAGCCCTTCCTTGTGGGAGAAGGATCCGGACGTTTGCCTTTTCAACAAGAGGCTGTGCCGCGGCCGAGCGCCATGAGATGTTGCGTCTCTGGGAAAGCACAGATCCCCACTGCTCTTCTGCCTGTAGATAGGGCGCCAAGGCACCGTGAAGAGCAGCAACAGATTTCAGGGCTGGGCCCTTCCTTGTGGGAGAAGGAGCCGGACGTTTGCCTTTTCGGCAAGAGGCTCTGCCGCGGCCGAGAGCCATGAGATGTTGCGTCTCTGGGAAAGCACAGATCCCCAGTGCTGTTGTGCCTGTAGATAGGGCACCAAGGCACCGTGAAGAGCAGCAAGAGCTTTCAGGGCTGGGCCCTTCCTTGTGGGAGAAGGAGCCGGACGTTTGCCTTTTCGGCAAGAGGCTCTGCCGCGGCCGAGCGCCATGAGATGTTGCGTCTCTGGGAAAGCACAGATCCCCAGTGCTGTTGTGCCTGTAGATAGGGCGCCAAGGCACCGTGAAGAGCAGCAAGAGCTTTCAGGGCTGGGCCCTTCCTTGTGGGAGAAGGAGCCGGACGTTTGCCTTTTCGGCAAGAGGCTCTGCCGCGGCCGAGCGCCATGAGATGTTGCGTCTCTGGGAAAGCACAGATCCCCACTGCTCTTCTGCCTGTAGATAGGGTGCCAAGGCACCGTGAAGAGCAGCAAGAGCTTTGAGGGCTGGGCCATTCCTTGTGGGAGAAGGAGCCGCACGTTTGCCTTTTCGGCAAGAGGCGCTGCCGCGGCCGAGCGCCATGAGATCTTGCGTCTCTGGGAAAGCACAGATCCCCACTGCTGTTGTGCCTGTAGATAGGGTGCCAAGGCACCGTGAAGAGCAGCAACAGATTTGAGGGCTGGGCCCTTCCTTGTGGGAGAATGATCCGGACGTTTGTCTTTTCGGCAAGAGGCTCTGCCGCGGCCGAGCGCCATGAGATGTTGCGTCTCTGGGAAAGCACAGATCCCCACTGCTGTTGTGCCTGTAGATAGGGCGCCAAGGCACCGTGAAGAGCAGCAAGAGCTTTCAGGGCTGGGCCCTTCCTTGTGGGAGAAGGAGCCGGACGTTTGCCTTTTCAACAAGAGGCTGTGACGCGGCCGAGCGCCATGAGATGTTGCGTCTCTGGGAAAGCACAGATCCCCACTGCTCTTCTGCCTGTAGATAGGGCGCCAAGGCACCATGAAGAGCAGCAAGATCTTTGAGGGCTGGGCCCTTCCTTGTGGGAGAAGGAGCCGGACGTTTGCCTTTTCGGCAAGAGGCTCTGCCGCGGCCGAGCGCCATGAGATGTTGCGTCTCTGGGAAAGCACAGATCCCCAGTGCTGTTGTGCCTGTAGATAGGGCGCCAAGGCACCGTGAAGAGCAGCAAGAGCTTTCAGGGCTGGGCCCTTCCTTGTGGGAGAAGGAGCCGGACGTTTGCCTTTTCGGCAAGAGGCTCTGCCGCGGCCGAGCGCCATGAGATGTTGCGTCTCTGGGAAAGCACAGATCCCCACTGCTGTTGTGCCTGTAGATAGGGTGCCAAGGCACCGTGAAGAGCAGCAAGAGCTTTCAGGGCTGGGCCCTTCCTTGTGGGAGAATGATCCGGACGTTTGCCTTTTCGGCAAGAGGCGCTGCCGCGGCAAAGCGCAATGAGATGTTGCGTCTCTGGGAAAGCACAGATCCCAATTGCTTTTCTGCCTGTAGATAGGGCGCCAAGGCACCGTGAAGAGCAGCAACAGATTTCAGGGCTGGGCCCTTCCTTGTGGGAGAAGGATCCGGACGTTTGCCTTTTCGGCAAGAGGCTCTGCCGCGGCCGAGCGCCATGAGATGTTGCGTCTCTGGGAAAGCACAGATCCCCACTGCTCTTCTGCCTGTAGATAGGGCGCCAAGGCACCATGAAGAGCAGCAAGAGCTTTGAGGGCTGGGCCCTTCCTTGTGGGAGAAGGAGCCGGACGTTTGCCTTTTCGGCAAGAGGCTCTGCCGCGGCCGAGCGCCATGAGATGTTGCGTCTCTGGGAAAGCACAGATCCCCAGGGCTGTTGTGCCTGTAGATAGGGCGCCATGGCACCGTGAAAAGCAGCAACAGCTTTGAGGGCTGGGCCCTTCCTTGTGGGAGAAGGAGCCGGACGTTTGCCTTTTCGGCAAGAGGCTCTGCTGCGGCTGAGCGCAATGAGATGTTGTGTCTCTGGGAAAGCACAGATCCCCACTGCTGCTGTGCCTGTAGATAGGGCGCCAAGGCACCGTGAAGAGCAGCAAGAGCTTTGAGGGCTGGGCCCTTCCTTGTGGGAGAAGGAGCCGGACGTTTGCCTTTTCGGCAAGAGGCTCTGCCGCGGTCCGAGCGCCATGAGATGTTGCGTCTCTGGGAAAGCACAGATCCCCAGGGCTGTTGTGCCTGTAGATAGGGCGCCAAGGCACCGTGAAGGGCAGCAACAGCTTTCAGGGCTGGGCCCTTCCTTGTGGGAGAAGGAGCCGGACGTTTGCCTTTTCGGCAAGAGGCTCGGCCGCGGCCCGAGCGCCATGAGATGTTGCGTCTCTGGGAAAGCACAGATCCCCACGGCTCTTCTGCCTGTAGATAGGGCACCAAGGCACCGTGAAGAGCAGCAACAGCTTACAGGGCTGGGACCTTCCTTGAGGGAGAAGGAGGCGGATGTTTGCTTTTTCGGCAAGAGGCGCTGCCGCGGCCGAGCGCCATGAGATGTTGCGTCTCTGGGAAAGCACAGATCCCCACTGCTCTTCTGCCTGTAGATAGGGCGCCAAGGCACCATGAAGAGCAGCAAGAGCTTTGAGGGCTGGGCCCTTCCTTGTGGGAGAAGGAGCTGGACGTTTGCCTTTTCGACAAGAGGCGCTGTCGCGGCCGAGCGCCATGAGATCTTGCGTCTCTGGGAAAGCACAGATCCCCACTGCTGTTGTGCCTGTAGATAGGGCGCCAAGGCACCGTGAAAAGCAGCAACAGCTTTGAGGGCTGGGCCCTTCCTTGTGGGAGAAGGAGCCGGACGTTTGCCTTTTCGGCAAGAGGCTCTGCTGCGGCTGAGCGCAATGAGATGTTGTGTCTCTGGGAAAGCACAGATCCCCACTGCTGCTGTGCCTGTAGATAGGGCGCCAAGGCACCGTGAAGAGCAGCAAGAGCTTTCAGGGCTGGGCCCTTCCTTGTGGGAGAAGGAGCCGGATGTTTGCCTTTTCGGCAAGAGGCTCTGCCGCGGCCGAGCGCCATGAGATGTTGCGTCTCTGGGAAAGCACAGATCCCCACTGCTGTTGTGCCTGTAGATAGGGCGCCAAGGCACCGTGAAGGGCAGCAAGAGCTTTCAGGGCTGGGCCCTTCCTTGTGGGAGAAGGAGCCGGACGTTTGCCTTTTCAACAAGAGGCTGTGACGCGGCCCGAGCGGCATGAGATGTTGCGTCTCTGGGAAAGCACAGATCCCCACTGCTCTTCTGCCTGTAGATAGGGCGCCAAGGCACCGTGAAGAGCAGCAACAGCTTTCAGGGCTGGGCCCTTCCTTGTGGGAGAAGGAGCCGGACGTTTGCCTTTTCGGCAAGAGGCTCTGCCGCGGCCGAGCGCCATGAGATGTTGCGTCTCTGGGAAAGCACAGATCCCCAGTGCTGTTGTGCCTGTAGATAGGGCGCCAAGGCACCGTGAAGAGCAGCAAGAGCTTTCAGGGCTGGGCCCTTCCTTGTGGGAGAAGGAGCCGGACGTTTGCCTTTTCGGCAAGAGGCTCTGCCGCGGCCGAGCGCCATGATATGTTGCGTCTCTGGGAAAGCACAGATCCCCACTGCTGTTGTGCCTGTAGATAGGGTGCCAAGGCACCGTGAAGAGCAGCAAGAGCTTTCAGGGCTGGGCCCTTCCTTGTGGGAGAATGATCCGGACGTTTGCCTTTTCGGCAAGAGGCGCTGCCCGCGGCAAAGCGCAATGAGATGTTGCGTCTCTGGGAAAGCACAGATCCCAATTGCTTTTCTGCCTGTAGATAGGGCGCCAAGGCACCGTGAAGAGCAGCAACAGATTTCAGG